>NC_139518.1:97941214-98039918 GCF_947247035.1 Vipera ursinii
CAACCAGCTAGTGATTCCCTAACAACTGACATGTACCCGTTGGGATCTACTTTCTCTGTTAGGAAAATGAAGTTTTCTTGCAGAAATGACAAGAAACATGACTTGAAGCTCCTGCAAGTTGACTTTGATTCCTGGTGATATGTCCCCTCTCTGTGTGTGTGTGTGTGTGTGTTTTGCCAACAGTAAAAAGCAATTTCCCATTTTCTTATTCCGTTCCTGTTTGGACCTTTCTAATCTAACTCGACTCTTTGCCTAATTAAAGCCGAAGTGCCCAATTAAAAACAGGGGATCTGGAAAGAGGCCAAGGTGACTAATTTTCTGACATGTAATTTTAAACCAAGGTAAGACTGGGCAGTCAACAAGGTAAGGAAGCCAAGCCAAGCTGGAATGGGACACCCTAGTTTTTTCACCAAAGTTTAATCACAGCTAACCCTGTCTTGGGACGCGGTGGCTCAGTGGGTTGGGACGCTGAGCCTGTCGATCAGAAGGTCGGCGGTTTGGCGGGTCGAATCCCGAGTGCCCGCGTAGCAGAGTGAGCACCTGTTACTCGTCCCAGCTTCTGCCAACCTAGCAGTTCGAAAGCACGTCAAAATGCAAGGAGAAAAATAGGGACTGCTCCGGTGGGAAGGTAACAGCGTTCCGTGAGCCTTTGGCGTCCAGTCATGCCGGCCACATGACCACGGAGACGTCCTCGGACAAGCGCTGGCTCTTCGGCTTTGAAACGGAGATGAGCACCGGCCCCTAGAGTCAGAAACGACTAGCACGCATGTGCGGGGGAACCTTTACCTTTACCCTTAACCCTGTCTTGGCTTTATCTTTCAAGCTTTTGGTATACAGCTGGGTGGTGCTGTGAAGGCCCACAAAAAGTGGGCCTGAATAATTCAGAGCCCTTAAAATACTATATTTATCCCCACAGAAGCCCTGTAAAGGAGCTATGAAGCCAGCTTAGCATGGAAAGGTCTAATTGCAACTAGAGTGCAGTGTCTTATCGTTTGAATGAGGAAAAATTGAAAAGCAAACATTAGCTTCTGACTTCGGAAGAGCTGAACGGTGGTGGGTTGACCAGGATAGAGAATGGTGAAGCATCAGGCCAAGATACCTGAGCATCTGACCTACCTACATAGTATGTCTAAAGTCTGGACAATGGCAACTGGACCAAATCTTTTTAGAATAGCAATAGAATAGAATAGAATTTATTTATTTTAATTCCATTTATATCCCGCCCTTCTCCGAAGACTCAGGGCGGCTTACAAGCTTAGCAGTAGCCTTCATTCTATGTATATGCCTGCTTATTAGGGCTTTCACACACACCCCAAGCGGCATCATGACAAAGTCAGCTTAATTGCCCCCAACAATCTGGGTCCTCATTTTACCTACCTGGGAAGGATGGAAGGCTGAGTCAACCTTGAGCCTGGTGGGACTCCAACCTGCACTAATGGCAGGCAGCTGGGGTTACTTAAGGAGGAATAGATAGAATAGAATAGAATAGAATAGAATAGAATAGAATAGAATAGAATAGAATAGAATAGAATAGAATAGAATAGAATAGAATAGAATAGAATAGAATAGAATAGAATAGAATAGAATAGAATACGTTTACGTTTACGTTTTATTTAATTTATATACCGCCCTTCTCCCTGGGGACTCAGGGCGGGTTCACAGGGCATATAAATAAAAATACAGTACTATACAAAAGTTAAAACAAAGATTAAATCAGTGCCCAATTAAAAAACAATAATGCAATCTAAAATGACAATTTAAAACCCAGCTCCCCCATCAGGCCAGACCGGCCAATTCAAACAAATGGGTCTTCAGACCACGACGGAAAGTTCGGAGGTCCGATGCCGTCCGGAGCTCCACCGGCAGTTGGTTCCACAAAGCCGGGGCACCCACAGAGAAGGCTCTCCCCCTGGGGGCCGCCAGTCGGCATTCCCTGACCGGAGGCACCCTGAGGAGGCCCTCTCTGTGGGAACGCACAGGGCGGAGGGGAGTTGAAGCCGGCAGCAGGTGGTCCCCGAGGTACCCCGGACCCATGCCATGTAGGGACTTGAAGATCATAACCAAGACCTTGAACCTCACCCGGAAGACAACTGGTAGCCAATGCAGCTCGCGGAGCAAAGGTGTAACATGGGAGTACCGGGAAACTCCCAAGACAACTCTCGCGGCCGCATTCTGTACCAGTTGGAGCCTCCGAGTGGTCTTCAAGGGAAGCCCCATGTAGAGAGCATTACAGTAGTCAAGGCGAGAGGTCACGAGCGCATGAGTGACCGTGCACAGGGCATCCCGGTCCAGATAGGGCCGCAACTGGCGCACCAGGCGAACCTGGGCAAAAGCCCCCCTAGTCACGGCCACTACATGATCTTCTAGGGTAAGCCGTGAATCTAGGAGGACTCCCAAGTTGCGAGCCCTATCCACGGGGGGTAAAAGCTCACCCCCCATAGAAAGAGATGGAACATTTTGAATGTCCCGGGATGCCGGAATGCACAGCCACTCAGTCTTGTCAGGGTTGAGCCGAAGTCTGTTCCTCCCCATCCAGACCCGAACCGCCTCCAGGCAACGGGAGATCACAGCGAGGGCATCACTGGGGTGGTTTGGGGTCGAAAAGAAAAGTTGGGTATCATCGGCATATTGATGATATCCAACTCCAAAACCACGAATGATCTCACCCAGCGGTTTCATGTAGATGTTGAACAGGAGAGGCGAGAGAACCGACCCCTGAGGAACTCCACAAACGAGAGACCTAGGGGCCGATCTCTGCCCCCCTGCCAACACCGACTGCGAACGTCCCAGGAGATAGGAGGAGAACCACCGAAGAACTGTGCCTCCCACTCCCAATCCCCTGAGACGCCGCAGCAAGATACCATGGTCGATGGTATCGAAAGCCGCCGAGAGGTCTAATAGGACTAGGACAGAGGAATATCCCCTGTCCCGAGCCCTCCAGAGATCATAGAATAGAATAGAATAGAATAGAATAGAATAGAATAGAATAGAATAGAATAGAATAGAATAGAATAGAATAGAATAGAATAGAATAGAATGGAATGGAATGGAATGGAATGGAATGGAATGGAATGGAATGGAATGGAACGGAATGGAATGGAATGGATCAGAACGAAATGGAACAGAACGGAGTGGAGGGGAGTGGAGGGGAATGCAATAGAATAGAATGGAATGGAATGGAATAGAATGGAATGGAATGGAATGGAATGGAATGGAATGGAATGGAATGGAATGGAATGGAACAGAACAGAATAGAATAGAAGCTGGAAGGGACTTTGGAGGTATTCCAGCTACACATTCATTGCCTTTTTTGTATAGTATGCTGTTTTCAATTGGAAAGCTTCTAAATGTGATTTATGAATAAATAGGCAAACAAATAAATACATAAACTAGAACTTTGGTCCTTGACAGATGGTGCCATCAAATTACATTCCACCACTTGAACAAAGGATTGAGATCATAAAGAAAGCAAAAACAAATGAAGAGAAGGACTAGGGGACGACAAGAAGTCAGGTCTGGAAGGCATGGATGGAAGATTATCAAAGAGAGATCCAATTTAGAATTAAGGAGAAATTTCCTGTTAGCGAGAACCATCAATCAGTTGGAGCAGCTTGCCTCCAGAAGTTGTGGGTGCTCCATCACTGGAGGTTTCCAGAAAGAGTTTGGACAACCATTTGTACAGAATGGTATTTGGTTTCCTGCTCAAGCAGTGGGTTGGACTAGAAGACCTCCAGGGTCCCTTCCAATTCTGTTGTTCCGTATTCAATTCAGCAAATGATGGGGGAGGGAGAGAGATGATTTTTTTTTAGAGAACAGCTTTGAGCAGAGACGGAGCTGAGTGGAGGAAATGAAGAATCTCATTACTTGGTGAAGCAAAGAATATTAATACATCAGTCATATTTAGCCTTAGCCGTCGTGGAAGTTCTACCTCACTAGGTTCTTCGGCAGAACATCAAAACCTGTTGAGAGTGATAAATATACTGTCCTGGTTTGGGACGATGTAGAAAATGGGTTTTGATTTACCAAATGAGACCATCTGCATCAATACATCAACTTAATTCAGGCCATGGAATGAGAACTACCCATTGATCAAGAGATTACTACCCAAATAGATCTTCCCCTGACCATTGCAGATTTAATGTACAGTTTAATGTACAATTTAATGCATAAACTGACAGCAAACGCCGATCCTTACTAGCACTAATGATGTTAGCTAGTTAGGTTAATGAAATGTCTGCAAGCAAACAACCAAGCTCAGAGAGCACCAAGGATCCCAAGGATCCTGCTGGCTCATATTGAAGTCATTGTCTACTAGGCCACCGAGATCCCTCTCACAGTTGCTACCATTGAGCGAGGTACCACCTATACTATACCTGTGCATTTGATTTTTCCTGCCTAAATGTAGAACCTTACTTTTTTCACCATTGAATTTCATTTTGCTAGATAGCGCCCAGTGTTTGAGTCTGTCCAGATCCTTCTGTATTTTAAGGCTGTCTACTGGAGTATTGTCGAGAATGAGAGGGTTATGATCTTGTGGGACTTCCGAATACAGACAGATCGCCATTTGGAACACAACACGCCGGATATCGCAGTCGTAGAGAACCGAAGCATACAGTTGATTGATATCGCTGTACCAGGCGATGCCAGAGTTGACCTGGCCATCGAAACTGCACGGTTATGGATGAAACGCGTAACAGTGATACCCATTGTCATCGGGGCACTGGGAACTACGTCCAAAAACTTTGCAAAATACTTCAAGAAACTGCAGCTTCCTGCAATAACTCCAGCAAAGCTACAAAAAACTGCGCTACTCGGAACATCTTACATTTTAAGGAGATACCTGGTTGATACCTAGGATGCTGGCAGCAACCCGTGTCAGCCATTAATGCCAGTCCATTTGAGTGTTCAGCTGACTGAGGTTCATGTTTTATGAATAAAAGTTATTATTATTATTATTATTATTATTATTATTATTATTATTATTATTATTATTATTATTATTATTATTATATTGTTGTTGTTATTATTATTATTATTATTATATTGTTGTTGTTGTTGTTGTTATTATTATTATTATTATTATTATTATTATTATTATTATTATTATTATTATTATTATTGGTGGTTTTCAAGAAGAGACTGGACAGCCATTTGTCTGAAATGGCATAGAGTTTCCTGCCTGAGCAGGGGGTTGGACTAGAAGACCTCCAAGGTCCCTTCCAACTCTTGTTATTCTGTATTCATTTCCCCACATTTTCGCTCAAGGGGGACAAAATTGCTTGATTCAGTCCCTAGCAATTGATGGCATGTGTGCAGAAAGGCAGGAAATACCCCCCTTTCCCCTCCCCAGCCGGGGAAGCAGTGGGTGAGCATCCACAGAGCTGCTTGCAGTGCGTCCTACAGCCATATAAACTTTCCACCACCCCAATCCCTGGAACAGCACAGCAGCATCAGATACTATAAATGCAATTATATGTCACTCCGGCAGCCAGATTGGGCTAAATCAGTTGAGAATTTACAACAAGTAATTCATTGTTATTACCCCAAAGCGGGGTGATGTCTTCTTTGACCCAGCAGGCATGCAGGGAAGGAGCTAAATTGCTTCCTAATCAGTTCATGACCTTCCCCCCCCCTTTTTTTCATTATATAGTTTTCCTATTAGTAGTTCAAAGAGAAAAAAACAGAAGTTGTGTTTCCCCCCCCCCCCCCTCACACACATACAGCTCCTCGGCTGGTGTCCATGAAATTACCAGGAACTGAAAACTCAACTTGATTTTAGTTCCTTGGAAAAACCACCCATTTCTATCTTAAGGAAAAGCCTTAGTATTAAGAATCCATCCAGGATTACGGTATTTGATCCTGGATGGACCAGAGACAATGATTATGGGGACTTAACGGTAGATCAGAAGCCGTTGCGGACTCCCTGTGAGTGAAATACAGCAAACAGATTGTTAACAGAGGCTTTAGGAGCTGACTTTAGCTGTTGGTTTTACGTGTTCACTACGTTTTCGTGCACAGGAAGTCCTTGACTTACAACGGTTCCTTTACTGCCTGTTCGAAGTTACAACGGCAGTGGAAAAAAGTGACTTATTGTCAATTTTTCACTGTAACCATTGCACCCACATCTTTATTCCCTTTCCATTTCTCCTCCAGAAATATAACCTTTCTGGCTATCTCCAGCTACTTTCAACCCAAATGGAGTCACCTAATGAGAATTAAAGGTAATATCCTGCCCCTTTGAGCTATGTTCGGGTTGCCAATGTTTTTTTTTCCTGCAGGGTGAAACTGGTACTCATTTTCAAATTTGGGGCACCAGTATTTCTCCCTAGCCCAAATGAAGACCTATAAGTCAAGAGGTGCATTAAAAGGTAAAGGTAAAGGTTCCCCCGCACATGCCTGCTAGTCGTTTCCGACTCTAGGGGCCGGTGCTCATCTCCGTTTCAAAGCCGAAGAGTCAGTGCTTGTCCGAGGACGTCTCCGTGGTCATGTGGCCGGCATGACTAGACGCCAAAGGCGCACGGAACGCTGTTATCTTCCCACCGGAGTGGTCCCTATTTTTCTACTTGCATTTTTACGTGCTTTCAAACTGCTAGGTTGGCAGAAGCTGGGACGAGTAACAGGCGCTCACTCTGCTACACGGCACTCGGGATTCGACCCGCCAAACTGCCGACCATCTGATCGACAAGCTCAGCGTCCTAACCCACTGAGCCATCGCGTCCCTTTTACAGGTGCATTAGGAGATTTCATATCAGCTGGAATCTGATATCTGCCTCATCTTGAATATTAAAGCCCCTTTCAAATGCCCCCCCTCTAGCATAGTTTTAATCTCCCATATTTTAGGAGAAAAGAAGATAAATAGCATGCCAACTAACTGCACCAATTGTATATTATAATTCTGGCCTTCAGAATGGCTAAAATCATTCCTCATGAACCCCAGTGTCATTTTGTCTAGGGTTTGCTCTTTAATTCATTGGGTGTGCCGCTTGCTGAGAATTTAATGTACACGGAGCTTCTTTTGCCAGCTCCTGGAAGTTAATTCTCCCTTTGCCAGCTGTCATAATTTAATTTTACCCTTTAAGAATGGCAGCAAGGACATGGTTGGCGCAGCAACAACGCAATGCATCTTTGAAAATTAAGAGCACAATACCTCTGAGGTTTGAAAAAAACAGGACTCAAAATGCCGGTGAGCGGCTACGCCATTCGGCTTCTTTTGAGGGGTAGATCGGTGAGTATCTAAAGTCGGGCGAAGCTGGGAGTTACGCAGGAAAAGGTTGCAAGGAGGGAAAGGAGGAGAGAAAAACCCGAAGGAGAAATGTGAACTCAGAGCATATGTAGGAGATGACCAGGCTGAGCCTGAGGGAGGGGTCAAGTGAGTCCCTGTGTGTCTGCAAGAGATCTAAGTCCAGCCCACCTAGAATGTCCTTCTTATCTCCCGCTCATTTTCCTTGACCGTTAGTTGGCCAGATTCTTGTAGAACGCTTAAGCTTGTAATAAATCTTTATATTCATTTCAGCTGCCTGAGTCTCCTGATTTTTCTGGTGCTTGACACTGTTGTGGACTGAAACCTCTTGTGGGCATGCAGGGACTCCTGACTTGTGATGCATTTGATTCCGCCCTCGGTCTCAGCCTCGTCATCGCCTACAGCAGACATGTCAAACTCAAGGCCCGTGGGCCAGATCTGGCCCGTGATGTGTTTAGGTCTGGCCTGTAAACAGACTAGTAGGAGGAAGTGATTGAGTATGTAGCACGGGGGGGGGGGGCAGGAATGAGCTGAACCGGCACAGCAGCACCAGAGAGGTCTGGGGGAGAGTCAGCTGGAACTGTGGTGTTCCAGCTGCTCTGCTGAGGCCTCAGGATCAGCGTGCACGGTTCCAGCTGAGGAGGGTTTCCGGAGGCCTCAGGGGTGGCTGGCAGCCTCACACAGTCTTCGGCCAGGGCTTGGGGGGGGAGACCCCAGAATCAACACACGCAGCTCCAGCTGTTGAGCAGTGTGTGAAAAGGCCAGCTGGGCAGTGAGTGGACAGGGGAGGGGAGGATATAAAAGGAACAGTTTTGGCGGGAAGGAGGAGCAGTTAGGGGGGAAAGAAGGCGATAGGGACGAGAGGAGTGACAAGATTAAAACAATAAGACATGCAGCTGCCTTTATTTGGATACTCATGATGGAATTGACAAGGAGAGGCTTGTCTGAGGGAGAGAAGGGGATAGGATAGGGGAGGTTTTTGTGGGGCAAGCCTGAGGGGAGAGAAGGGGATAGGATAGGGGAGGTTTTTGTGGGGCAAGCCTGAGGGGAGAGAAGGGGATAGGATAGGTGAGGTTTTTGTGGGGCAATCCTGAGGGGAGAGAAGGGGAGAGGATAGGCGACGTTTTTGTGGGGCAATCCTGAGGGGAGAGAAAGGGATAGGATAGGCAACGTTTTTGTGGGGCAATCCTGAGGGGAGAGAAGGGGATAGGATAGGGGAGGTTTTTGTGGGGCAATCCTGAGGGGAGAGAAGGGGAGAGGATAGGGGAGGTTTTTGTGTGGCAAGCCTGAGGGGAGAGAAAGGGATAGGATACGGGAGGTGGACCCCCTCTTCTTTATGACAACCCCTCAAATATTGGGAGACTGCTCTCATGTCATCCCTAGTCCTTCTCTGCATTAGACTAGACATACCTAGTTCCCTTAACTGTTCCTCATATGGTTTAGCCTCCAGACACCTTATCATCTTTGTTGCTCTTCTCTGAACTCTTCTAGGATCCTCACATCTTTTTTTGTATCACGGTGACCAGAATTGGATGTGGCATTCCAAGTGGGGCCTCAGTCTCACCAGTGCCTACGTGTCTAGAGACACTGCTACGCAACCACGGATCACATCCTTCCATACATTCTTGGATGTTTTTATGTCCCATCTGCATGAGCCCTTACCAAGTCTGTAATCCTCCTTGCTCTTCAGGGTTTTCCTTCGACGATCTAATAACAGGAGATTAAACGCTCCGCCTAATTTCACTTTGAATATGCACTATTGTTTTCGCCGCGAGAAAGGCGACTCCTGTTTACCGTTGCCAGGGAACAGTGAAACCTCCCCTCAGAAGAGGCTGATATGATATGGAAAGATGGTCGTGACGGTGATGGCCTCTTGATATCAGAAAAGCGGGCAGATTCCACAGAACCAAGAAGTAGGACATCTCAGGAGTTTACACCAGGGAGAAAGCAGCTACTCTACAGCTCCAGAGCCAGTGCTACTGAGTCAGGAGTCAACAAGCTCAGTTGGAGAAGATCTCTTGAAGACCCACAAGTGGGACTCAGGACTTCTCACAGACCAGGGTAATCTGTGCGTGGAAGCAGTTGAACTTCAACATCTTTTCAAATATATTTTGTAGCCAAGGACTGCGATTCGGTACACATCATTCTCCCCACCCCACCCCGAAGATCTCTTGAAGCCCCTAACCCACGATAAATGTTGCTTAAAAATAGAGGAAGCTCACATCCTAATGCTTGTGGGGTGGAAAAAAAGCAAGCTGCGCTTCATTAGATTTGAAGGAGCTATTCTCTCCCAGCAGGGTTCTGGCTTGGCCCCATATTGAATTACGACGCTAAACAGAACAGGAAGGATCAGCCGTCCTAATTCTGTTTGATAGATTGCTTTGTCATTTTCAGATGCCAGATTGGAGGGTGCAGCCTTTTCCTTGCCAGGCTATAAACCTGGGGGGGCGCTCAGGGGAAAAAAAAAGAAGCAAATGCAGAGCGATTGTCAACAAGCTATTTAAACGTTTCCCACAGTAAATGACGATAACAGCAATGACCAAAGGCCACACCGCTCGGATCTGCACGTATGCCACATGGATACGTTTCAACATCCTGGGTTCTTAGGCTCCTTAGCTTGTCCCAACACCAGCTAAAGGACCAGCAGCTGTGATTTCACATATGTGCAATCATAATGCCGCGAGAAGATCACACAGGCTGACTGCAAGGACAACACGACAAAGGTAGCAACAACGCTGCCTCGGAAGATCTGCAAGACGTGTCACTTGCCCGCAAGTGAGAACTGGCGGGACCATGAAACAGAGAAAGTTGTAGATAATGGAGAGAAAGTGATGTGGGACTTTAGAATTCAAACATACAAACATTCATAACACCCCAGACCTAACAACTTTTGATAAGAAAGACAAAAACGTCTGGATTGTGTATGTTGGCAGTTCCTGGAGACAGCAGAAGAGAAGATTACTTCCTGTCCGGCAGTGGTGGGATTCAAATAGGTGAACAACCGGTTCTCTGTGTGGATGCCACTTCCTGAGGTCCATTCTGGGCCTGGGCAACAAAAAATTAGCTACCGGTTCAGCTGAACTGGGGCGAACTGGCTGAATCCCACCACTGCTGTCCTGTCCTCAGAGGCTTGGAGAAGAAGCTCTCTTCTTTATGACAGCCCCTCAAATACTGGAAGACTGCTATCATATAAAGAACGGTTGCTGGAACTGGGTATGTCCAGTTTAATGAAGAGAAGAACGAGGGGTGACTTGATAGCAGTGTTCCAGTATCTCAGGGGCTGCCCCAAAGAAGAGGGAGTCAAGCGGTTCTCCCAAGCACCTGAAGGCAGGACAAGAAGCAACGGATGGAAACTAATCAAGGAGAGAAGCAACCTGGAATTAAGGAGACATTTCCTGACAGAACAATTAACCAGTGGAACAAGCTGCCTCCAGAAGCTGCGAATGCTGCAACACTGGAAGTTTTTAAGAGGAGATTGGACAACCATTTGACTGAAATGGTATAGGGTTTCCTGCCTGAGCAGGGGGTTGGACTAGAAGACCTCCAAGGTCCCTTCCAATTCTGTTATTCTACTCTATTCTGTTGTTCTGTTCTGTTCTCTATCCATTCCACATTCTATTCTATTCTATTCTATTCTATTCTATTCTATTCTATTCTATTCTATTCTATTCTATTCTATTCCACTCCATTCCATTCCATTCCATTATTATTATTCTATTCTATTCTATTCTATTCTATTCTATTCTATTCTATTCTATTCTATTTCTATTCTATTCTATTCTATTCTATTCTATTCTATTCTATTCTATATTTCTATTCTATTCTATTCTATATTTCTATTCTATTCTATTCTATTCTATTCTATTCTATTCTATTCTATTCTATTCTATTCTATTCTATTCTATTCTATTCTATTCTATTCTATTCTATTCTATTCTACATCCCATCCCATCCCATCCCATCCCATCCCATCCCATCCCATCCCATCCCATCCCATCCCATCCTATCCTATCCTATCCTATCCTATCCTATCCTATCCTATCCTATCCTATCCTATCCTATCCTATCATCACCCTATCTCTGTTAGATTAAACATACTTAGTTCCCTTAGGTATCCATGGTACGATTTAGCCTCTAGACTCCTTATCATTTCTATTGCTCTCTCTGTACTCTTTCTAGGGACTCAGCATCTTTTCTGCATCATGGTGACCAGCGCTGTTGTAAGTCCTTGACTTACAACAGTTCATTTAGCGGCCATCCAAAGCTACAAAGGCACTGAAAAATGTGACCTGCGAGCGTCTTTCATGCTTACAACCGTTGCAGCGTGCCCGTGGTCACGGGATCCAAAATTCAGATGATTGGCTAACGGCTCATATTGATGACGGTCGCGGTGTCCCGGAGTCACGCGAGTTTCATTCAGATGCTTTGGCAAGTGACCCATACAGTACTTGTGACGGTCGCAGAGTCCCAGGGTCAAGTGATCCCCCTTTTGCAGCCTTCCGACAAGCCAGATTCACTTCACAACCATATTCCTATCTTGACAACCTGTGGCAAGAAAGGTTGTAACATGGGACAAAGTTTACTTAACTGCCGTATCATTTAGCAACAGAAATTTGGGGCTCCCTTGAGGGCGTAAGTTGAGGACCACCTGTATGCGGTGTCCTGAGCTGCTCCCTCACGTAAACCGGAGTTCGGTGAATGGAGAGCTTTATTGTTCTTGGCACTGTATTTGCACGGCGTTGTAATTTATGCCTTACGCTTGGCTCTTTTTCGCCTTATTTGCAGAAATAGACTATGTAAGCCACTCAGAGCCAGTTTCAAATGGAGGAGCATCTGAGCCGTGTAAACTACATGAATTAATGAAGAAAGAGGGAACGGTTTTTCTCCATTTTGGCAAGTTGAATTACGATCAGGAGGTGAAAACATTATTTACTATTTTGGTGCCACTGAGTCAGTGGCGACTTCTGGCGACCGCTTGGACAAATCGCTGCAGTGTTCCTGGCAAGTTTTCAGAAGAGCAGTTTGCCATTGCCTCCTTCCCAGGGCTGAGAAAGAGGGACTGGCCCAAGGTCACCCAGCTGGCTTCGTGCCTAAGGTGGGACTGGAACTCACAGTCTTCAAAGTTTCCACCTTGAGGCCTTAACCAGTCCACAAACTGACTCTCAAGTCAAAGACATGTTCCCTGTTAAAGTTATTCAAGCTATAGATGGTGATTGTTCTCACTGTTAGGAAGTTTCTCCTTAATTCCAGGTTGCTTCTCTCCTTGATTAATTTCCATCCGTTGCTTCTTGTCCTGCCTTCTGGTGCTTTGGAGAACAGCTTGACTCCCTCTTCTTTGGGGCAGCCCCTGAGATACTGGAATAGTGCTGTCATGTCACCCCCAGTCCTTCTCTTCATTAGATCAGACATACCTAGTTCCCTGAACCATTCGTTGTATACTTTAGCTTCCAAATCTTTGCTACTAATTGCACACATACACGTGGACACACAGACCCACGTCATCCTCCTTATGGCTAATTCTTTTCCAGGACTGAAAGTGACTTTTCACCTTTGAAGATGGAAATGAGCTGTTTCACTCTTGCGTATCATAAAGACCCTTCACGGCTGGAGATATTAATGAACTCCTGACCTTTTGAGCATCTCCACGGGTGTCATTTGAAAATGGCCCTTTGAAAGCAATCTGAAGAAAGGATCTATTTTTAGTTAGCACGGATCCAACCAGGTCAACAAACCTTTGTCAGAAGGTCAACAGGTCTGCCGCACAGCTTTGGGGCTATTCATCTTGAAGTGCCTCATCTGTCTTTAAAATGGCTGAGGTTCCTCATTTAAAGAAATAGCCACCATTTAAACACTTCAGGGAGGAGACATTAGGATGTGTTTTAATCAACACTGTCATGGAGGGTTGGCGTGCTGCCCTACCAGCTTAGAAACCTCTAGATGTGTGGGCCTTTCCATGTCAGGTTCTATCAATACAGCATGCGAAACCATGTTTTGAACATCTTAGGATCGACGCCAGAAGTAACCACCCTTGGCCACTTTAAGGCTTGAGGACTTCAACACCCAGAATTCCTTAGCCAACCGCGGTGGCTAAGGAAGGCTGGGAGTTGAAGTCCCCACAAGCCTTACAGTCTCCAAGACTGGACACCCATGACCTACCTACACAGTGAAGATATCAACGTTGGAAAAGTCTTCGTGCATGGGTCTAATCCACCCATCAGTGGGGTACAAGACACTCAAAGGGGAAATCAAGACTGCAATTGAATTAACCTGGAATTAAGGAGGAACTTCCTAAGAGTGAGGACAATTAACTGGGAAAACGGCTTGCCTTCAAAAGTTGTGAGTGTGCCATCACTGGAGGTTTTAAAGAAGAGATTGGAGAGTCACTTGTCTGAAATGGTACAGGGTCTCCTGCTTGAGCAAAGGGGTTGGACTAGAAGACCTCCAAGGTCCCTTCCAGCTCTCTTCTGATTGATTGATTGATTGATTGAAAGTCTGCTGCTTTGAAAAACTCTCCTTCAAGGATTTGTTTTAAAAGCATCTTAGATCAGAGGTCTTTAGACCTGGCCCTTTGATGACTTGTGGACTTCAACTCCCAGAATTCCTCAGCCAGGGATGCTGACTGAGGGATTCTGGGAGTTGTAGTCCACAAGTCATAAAAGGGCCAAGTTTGAAAAACCCCTGCTTGTGGACTACAACTCCCAGAATTCCTCAGCCAGGCATGCCTGGCTGAGGAATTCTGAGAGTTAAAGTCCACAAGTCATCAAAGGGCCAAGTTTGAAGACCCTTGTCTTAGATCAGGGGTAGGCAACCTCGGCTCTTTTATGACTCATGGACTTCAACTCCCAGAATTCCTGAGCCAGCATAGCTGGCTCAGGAATTCTGGGAGTTGAAGTCCATGAGTCATAAAAGAGCCGAGGTTGCCTACCCCTGTCTTAGATACTTGGCAATTTCTGCAGAAGGAGAACATCCCCTGTCCATAAATGGAATATAAGTATTTGGACTCAGGCTGTGGAAAGCATTGGCTTACAACCCTTGATTTAGCAACCATTCAAAGCCGCCACAGCATAAAAGTGGTTTACAACCAGTCCTTGCCCTTATCTCTGTCACAGCATGGCCAGGACCATAGCATCCAAGTTTGGGGAACTTGGCAGCCGGCACGTATTTACGAGGGTCACGTGGTTGCCATTTGGGATTTTTCCCCAGCTGATTTCCAACAAGCAAACTCAAGGGGGTGGGGGGGAGCTGAATCTGCTTAACGGCCATGTGGTTCACTTAATGACTGCAGCAATTCATTTCACCAGGGTGGCAAAAAGGGTCATAAAACTCTATGTCACTCACTCAGCTATCCCCTTGCTTAGCAACAGAAATTCTTGTCCCAGCTCTGGACGTTAAGTACCTGGCACTGATGAGAATTTAGCTCTCTCTGTTTCTCCATTTCTTGCAAAATTGAATGAAAATGTCTTAGAATGCCACGCTTTCTATTCTACTGTATTCTAGGCAGACGGCTATCCTCTTTCTCGTGGCACTTTCCCCCCCCCTCGTTCACCCAGTTTTCTAATTTATCACCCTAAAGGTTCAAACAATATTTTAGGGCCTCTGAAGTCATTTCCTCCCTTCCTTGTGTTTTGTTCCAAAGGCACAATTAAAAAAAAGTAATAATAATCTGATCAAACAAAGCAAATAAAGAGTCCAACAGCTTAACCCAAGGTTAAAAATTATGAAGCCGAGCCAATAATTTTGTGCCGTTGGAAAAATTCCCACTTGAATGATGATGGAAAGAGAACGTAGCACAGCGGTGCAACACCGTGGACCAAGTGCCAAGCAGGCTTTTAAAGAGGTATGAAATATTTTGGTATTTTGACCCGGTTAGGACTTGGGTCTGAAGCAACTCCAAGGCTGACCAACTCAACAAGGAAGTCTTAAAAACTTCAGCAGCCAACAGCACGCCACTTCTGTGAGTCTCATCAAGAAAAGGTACCGGTGTGTCCACAGAAGGGAAGTCAACCTCAACTTAAAGATGTTTTCAATAATTTTGCTTGCCGTGTAATTTTGATAGGTGAGCATTTCACACCTGGAAAAAAATTAATAACCGTCTCTTCTTGAATTAAAACAAAATGGATAATAACCCTTCTTCTGAAAAAAAAAAATACACAGAGCCACGAACTGGAATTCTTTTACTGTGGCCTTTTCAGCTATTCAGAGATTGTTAAATTAGAGCAACTGTTTGCTTGTAGTCTAGATCTTGTTTGCCTAATCATTGTTGACTAAGATACAATCAGCATGTTCATTCAGTAGCTACTTCAGTTAGCCTTCATGTGAGAGAAAACAGGGGCTTTAGAAGACCATTCGGCGATGTAATGGTGGTACCAAAAGGGTGTGGGCAATTTATTTTGGCATCTTTAGGTTTTTAAGAGTGATGATGGGAGAAGGAGCAACCAGAAGACTTGCCAGGATTAAGATGAAGCCTATTCTTCCACAAAGCTTCTAGACATACTAAACAAACAGTCTAGCACCATGGGGGCGAACCTATGGCACGGGTGCCACAGGTGACACGCCGAGCCCTCTCTGTGGACACGCGCGCTGTCACCCCAGTCCTAGGCCTTCAGCTGGGTTTTATAAAACCTTTTCGCTTTAGGCCTCCACCGCCATGTACAAAAAAAAAAGGTTGAATCAATTAATTAATTTCAACTTCTGGTGGGGAAAAAAAGTTCTTGCAAAGTTGGAATTGATTGATTGAACTTTTTAGTCCCACCCAGTCTGCTGTTACCACTGCAGCCATGCCCACCAATGGGCCACACCCATGCAATGGGCCACGCCCACCCAGCACCCAATGATACATAACTGGATTTTGGGTTGCAGTTTGGGCACTCAGTGTCTCAAAAGTTCGCCATCACTGGTGTAGCAGTTACTAATATGAGCTGGAAAAAGCCAACATAGTTCCAGGCTGCATTAACCGAGGGATAGAATGAAGACCACGTAAAGTCTTACCACTTTACAATGCCTTGGTAAGGCCACACTTGGAATACTGCATCCAGTGTTGGTCACCACGATGTAAAAAGAATCTTGAGACTCTAGAAAGAGTGCAGAGAAGAGCAAGAAAGATGAGGATTGGAGGCTAAATTATATAAAGAACGGTTACTGGAATTGGGTATGTCTAGTTTAATGAAGAGAAGGACCAGTGGTGACATGATAGCAGGGTTACAGTACCTCAGGGGTGGCCACCAAGAAGAGGGAGTCAAGCACCCGAAGGCGGGACAAGAAGCAACGGATGGAAACTCATCGTGGAGAGAAGCAAGCTAGAATTAAGAAGGAGTTTCTTGACAGTTAGAACAATTAATCAGTGGAACAACTTGTGAATGCTCCAATTCTCCAAGGAGAAATGATTCGCCGATGGTGGAAACACTTCTTGAAGTCAAGTGCTGCTTCATCCGAAGTGTTGGTATTTGTAACCGTCTGGAAAAAGAGTTTGACAACTCTTGGGATCATATATAGCTTGATGTGTAGCAGCCCAGGGCAAAAACCGTTCCAAGATCAGATCACTTCCATCTGCAGGTGGGCTAGCAAGAAAAATCCCTTGCTGAATGCTTTCCTTCCAAGCTCCCAATAAAGAGAAATAGAGCGTTGTTACTGCCTGTTTTTAGCATATAGCCATATAAATAAACACCGAGTCACTGCTCAGTTTACACTAAGCCCTTATCCCAAGGGAAAGTTAGCCATTCCAGAAACCAAGGTTTAGCTGAAAGACAAGATGCAGACAGATGAATTCATTAAATGAACAGGCCTCCTCCGGGCCCAGCTGAATATTGCAGACGGAGAGGAAAATAGCTTTTAAAAAAGGATATATATATATACGTAAAGGTAAAGGTTCCCCCGCACATGCGTGCTAGTCGTTTCCAACTCTAGGGGCCGGTGCTCATCTCCGTTTCAAAGCCGAAGAGCCAGCGCTTGTCCGAGGACGTCTCCATGGTCATGTGGCCGGCATGACTAGATGCCAAAGGCGCACGGAGCGCTGTTACCTTCCCACCGTAGCAGTCCCTATTTTTCTACTTGCGTTTTTACGCGCTTTCGAACTGCTAGGTTGGCAGAAGCTGGGACAAGTAACTGGCGCTCACTCTGCTACGCGGCACTCGGGATTCGACGCGCCAAACTGCCGATCGACAAGCTCAGCGTCCTAACCCACTGAGCCACCGCGCATATGTATATATATACATACATACATACATACATACATACATACATACATACATACACCAAACTGTTGAGGTAACGGTTTAGTGACCATGCAAAGTTACGACGGCACTGGAAAAAAGTGATTTATGAACGTTTTCCACACTTACGACAATTGCAGAATCCCCATGGTCACATTCAGGTGCTTGGCAACTGACTCATACTTACGATGGTCGCTGTGTCCCGGCGTCTACAGGTAGCCCTTCTGTATTTCTGCTTTTCTCTCCGTCCTTCATTTCTGTCACAATGATCTCACGTCCGGGTTCTTCCATTATTTTTCAGATTCTTTTTTTCAAATATCTTGCCCCGATGTGTCTCTATCTCCCGTTATCATGTTGTACACCAAGGACCATCAAACCCAGGTAGAGAAGAAGGAAGGGAGAAAAAAAAAAGTCTTTTGTGGTGCCGTGCCTCCAGTCTGCATAATTTTTACAGAGACTCTGAAAGCATTAAGGTAAAACTGTTTAGCGTATATAGCTGAGGAAGACTCAAGCAAAAGCACTATATGGCAGTTGGAATTAATAAGGATTATTTTATGAAGCATCTCAATGAAGACTCGGCCCTACTTTATCGTGCGCTTAAGAATTCTGCAAGAATTGGCTAACATTTGCTAACCCTAACCCTCCCCCTTCTGACAAGCAAACTCAATGGGGAAGCCGGCTTCCCTTAACAACCCTGTGTTACTAAGTTAACAACTGCAGACATTCACTTAAGAAGGAAGGTCGTGTCGTGGAAAAACCCAATGGAAAAGACGAGAGACAGCAACACAAAACAATAGTTCTTACTTTAAGATTCAGAGGTTTATTTTGCTAATGGTTTGGAACATAGCAAGCATAATAACACAACGTCACTTACGTGAACAACCCATGGCAATGAGGACCATATGGTTATTGTTGTTGTTGTTAGTTGCGAAGTCGTGTCCAACCCATCGCGACACCATGGACAACGTTCCTCCAGGCCTTCCTGTCCTCTACCATCTTCTGGAGTCCATTTAGGCTCACGCCTACTGCTTCAGTGACTCCATCCAGCCACCTCATTCTCTGTCGTCCCCTTCTTCTATTGCCCTCAATCTTTCCCAGCATGAGGATCTTCTCCAGTGAGTCCTTCCTTCTCATTAGGTGGCCAAAGTATTTGAGTTTTAGCTTCAGGATCTGGCCTTCTAAAGAGTAGTCAGGGTTGATCTCCTCTAGGACTGACCGGTTGGATCGCCTTGCAGTCCGAGGGACTCGCAGGAGTCTTCTCCAGCACCATAGTTCAAAGGCCTCAATTCTTTGGCACTCAGCCTTTCTTATGGTCCAACTTTCACAGCCATACATTGCAACTGGGAAGACCATAGCCTTGACTATACGCACTTTTGTTGACAGGGTGATGTCTCTGCTTTTTAGTGTGCTGTCTAGATTTGCCATGGCTTTCCTCCCCAGGAGCAAGCGTCTTTTAATTTCTTGGCTGCAGTCCCCGTCTGCGGTGATCTTGGAGCCCAGGAAAATAAAATCTGTCACTACCTCCATTTCTTCCCCATCTATTTGCCAGGAATTGAGAGGGCCAGATGCCATGATCTTGGTTTTCTTAATGTTTAGTTTCAACCCAACTTTTGCACTCTCCTTCTTCACCCGCAACAAGAGACTCTTTAGTTCCTCTTCACTTTCTGCCATTAGACTGGTATCATCTGCATATCTTAGGCTGTTGATATTTCTTCCGGCAATCTTAATTCCAAGTTTTGATTCATCTAGCCCTGCCTTTCTCATGATGCGCTCTGCATATAAGTTAAATAGGCAAGGCGACAGTATACAGCCTTGCCGGACTCCTTTCCCAATTTTGGACCAATCAGTGGTTCCGTGTCCAGTTCTCACTGTTGCTTCTTGGCCCGCATATATGGTTATAGCAAAGTCCAAAAGGACAGCTATAGGCCAATGGCAAATCAATCAGGTCCAATTCCAACCTTTTATACCCTTTCTCGTTCTAAGACTATAGTCAGATGGTCCGCTGACTTTTTACTGACTTTTGCTGACTTTTTACTGACCTCCTGCTGACGTTCTGCCGAACATAACTTTCCACATATACCCATGTACATTGGAACCCGCATCCATCAGCTACTTTCAGTGCCCTATTTCCTACTGTTCCAGTCCTCATGTTCTAAATACATTTGAAACAAGCAAGCTTAGCCAAATCTTATTAAATAAAATACAACTGCAAGCTGCAAAACTAAGCATAGCACAGACTTTGGTTCAACACTTTGTCCGCGAGGCCTGAATCGGTTTACCTGGGCCTAAAAGAACAACAGACAATATTTTTGCTTTCCGCAGTCGTAAGAGGGGGCAGAAGTCACTTCACAAGTGTCTCGCTTAGCAACAGGAATCTTGGTTCCGTTGTGGTTGTACGTAGAAGGGCTACATGTAGCAATGCAGAGGAGAGGAGACAGAGATTTCTACACACAGCAATGGGTTGTTTAGACACAGTAACGGGGCAAACTGGTGAAGTCCTGGGGTTTGTGCGACCTGTTTAAAAAAGGCATTTTGCAGGTTACAACTCATCACGATGCAAAAGCGAACTGTTTTATCGCTTTCTTTCCCCATTTAAAACAAAAAGGTGCAGAGAGGAAACCGCAGGCAAGGAAAGATAAAAACTTTCCTTCTTCACTAATGCAGGTAATCCTCAGCTCACGGCCGCGACTGAGGCCAACAATTCCATTGCTAAGCATGACAGCTGTTCAATAAATTTTTGCCCCACTTTACAACCTAAATAATAAATGACCACTGGAGGGCAGCAAAGAAACAGATTTTGTGTGTGTGTCTGTGTGTGTGTGTGTGTGTGTGTGTCTGTGTCTGTGTCTCTGTGTGTGTGTGTGTGCATGTGCGCGCACGCACACGCGCATGCAGGAGGTAAAGTACGTCTTTACTGCCTTCTAATGGCTCTTCAGATATTTTGTAGCTCAGATCAGATCAGCCCTAGCTAATCAGGATTTGCAGACATTTGTTTGTTGGTTGGTTGGTTTGTTGGTTGGTTGGTTGGTTGGTTGGTTGGTTGGTTGGTTGGTTGGTTTGATAGACATGTTTTCAAAAATGTATCCTCAGCTACAGCCTGAAACCGAGAACTCCAAAGATGTCAAGCTAAGAAGCATTTGATTCCTCAATTCCATTTAATGTGATTTCATAAAACTAAGAAAGGTCAGATCTGATTATTGATGGAATGGGAGATCTCCCGCAATACCCCAAGATGATAGTCTACATAGGAAAGTTAGGGAGGGGGGGAAGACACCTGGAAAAAGCAGAGGTGAAACTACTTAATTAATATACGATTGCCAAGAAAATGCCTTGGATGTTTTCATGAAGTTTCCAGCAGCGAAACTTAATAGATATATTGGACGTAAATCAGGCCACAACCCAAGAGCAACAATCTTCTTTTCTCATTGAGAAGGAAAGCATGAGAATTAGCCTCAAGTTTGACTTTATAAAGGATGTCCCCAGGTGGTCCTTGCAAGAGGTGATCCTGGACTCCTCAACCAGTTTGGCAAATTGTGGAAAAGCTGACCTCTAGTGTGGATATAATAAACTGAAATTTCTCAGGAACAGCTGGAAAACTGGCCTTCATAGATGTTCTCCTGCTCCTGAAGTTCTTCCAACTAGTATGCTGGTTATCGATATACTACTAAATCTCTCGCGACCTTCAAAAAGGTGAAACTGTACATCATAGAGCAGGGCTTTTCAAACCAGTGATACAGGTGCCACCTGTGGTACATTGGCACCTGGCAGGTGGTACACGACCATCCTAGAAAAGTGGTAGCAGGGGAGGGGAATGAGCTGAACCGGTGGCAGCACCGCACAAGCCTGAGCGAGAGACGGCTGGAGCTGCAGGGCTGTCAGGGCTCAGCGGAAGCACCAGGATCAGCGCCAGGATCCAGCTGGAGCTCAGCACTGATCCTGGCGCTTCTGCTGAGCCCAGAAGAAGCGCCGATCAGCTGGAATGTTGCAGCATCTCCAGGGTCTTGTGATTTACATTCAGATGCTTGGCAACTGATTCATATTTATGACGGTCACAGTGTCCCAGGGTCATGTGAAGTGACCAAAACCTGCTGCAACCACCCAGCAGAGGGGGGAGGGGATACACACACACACACACACACACACACACACACAAACATTCCTTCCTTCCTTTTCCTTCCAGTCTAATGCACAACCCTGGGATTCTCAATCAGCTATTAAGCCATTCAACACTCAACCCTCTTTAGTTTCTCTTAAGATTAGTCAAAAAAGATTAGATGCAGGAAACAGTTGTTCCATCCGAAGTCTAGATGTAATCTAAATTTAAATGTACCATTTAAGAGACATTTTAGTGCCTGGTAAATTCTAGATTCAATTTCAGTGGAATTCAGATGCTCCGCATAAAAACGAAGAGGGAAAACGGGAAGAACAAACTCTTATTTCTTCCACTCTTCTATGAAATTATGCATAATCATTTCCTGTAAATGCAAACTGATGAGATATCCGAATGGGTTTACCATCCTGCCAGAAAGTAATATTCTCCCTCAAGCATACAATGGAAGACACCGCTCTAATCAAATGTAATGCTACTGGATTATTTCCAGCAGAGTTAATAACACAAATAGAATACTTTGTTCGCCTGCATGTCTAAATTCTGAGAAGAATTACTTCCAGAATTACTCAGCATATAGACTGATTACTCCAGCCATTCAGCCATCTAAAAGATATTCCCTTCCTTCGCCTTGCTCTCGAAATTGTTAGTTTTTCTAAAAAAACAAAAAAAAAATATCTTTTTTTTAAGAAGGGATACTTTTTTCACCGATGTTCTTACCAACACGCGATTTCTTCACTTGCATTACATTCTTAAGGAGCCACAGAATAACAGAATTGGAAGGGAGCTTGGAGGTCTTCTAGTCCAGCCCCCTGCTCAGGCAGCAGAGCCTGTACCATTTCAGACAAATGGCTGCCCAGTCTCTTCTGAAAAACCTCCCATCATGGAGCGCCCACGACTTCTGAAGGCAAGCTGCTCCATTGGTTGATTGCTCTCCATCTTAGGAAGTGTCTCCTTAGTTCCAGGTTGCTTCTCTCCTTGATGAGTTTCCATCCATTGCTTCTTCTCCTGCCTTCAGTTGCTTTGGAGAACAGCTTGACTCCCTCTTCTTTGGGGCAGCCCCTGAGATATTGGAAGGCTGCTATCATGTCACCCCTCGTCCTTCTCTTCATTAAACTAGACATAGACAATTCCAGCAACCGTGACTGATATGTTTTAGCCTCCAGTTCCCTGATCATCTTTGTTGCTCTTCTCTGCACTCTTTCTAGAGTCTCAACATCTTTTTTTTTACGTTGTCGCAACCAAAACAGGAAAGTAAGGAGTGAGGCATGAAATCATTAGAAAAGAACAAATACTTTTTTTAGACACTTGGTTCTGGTCCTCAGGATCTTCTCATTTCTGCCAGACACAGCAACCCATCGGATCTTATCTGCTCTGGGGCTTGTAGACACTGGGTCCAATACTCAAAGACTCTAAAATGTTACTGATCTATGGCACCAAGTAAAAATACTGCAGACTACTTCTGAGTCCCAAATTTAATAATAATAATAATAATAATAATAATAATAATAATAGAAGAAGAAGAAGAAGAAGAAGAAGAAGAAGAAGAAGAAGAAGAAGAAGAAGAAGAAGAAGAAGAAGAAGAAGAAGAAGAAGAAGAAGAAGTTGGAAGGGACCTTGGAGGTCATCTAGTCCATCCCCCTGCTCAGGCAGGAAACCCTATACCATTTCAGACAAATGGCTGGCCAGTCTCTTCTTAAAAGCCTCCAGTGTTGGAGCATTCACTGCTTCTGGAGGCAGGTTGTTCCACTGGTTAATTGTTCTAACTGTCAGGAAGTTTCTCCTTAGTTCTAGGTTGCTTCTCTCCTTGACTAGTTTCCATCCGTTGCTTCTTGTCCTGCTTTCAGGTGCTTTGGAGAATAGCTTGACTCCCTCTTCTTTGGGGCAGCCCCTGAGATATTGGAAGACTGCTATCATGTCACCCCTAGTCCTTCTCTTCGTTAAACTACACATACCCAATTCCCTATATGTTTTAGCCTCCAGTCTAAACGGGGGACATGCGATCTGTAAGTCTTAACAATTGAAGAAAAAAAAAAGCTAATGCAATCAGATGGGCAATTTCCAGATGGGTGGAAATTCCAGCCCCCACAATTCTCAACAAAGGCTATGTTGGCAAGGGAATTTTGGAAGCTGAAGCTCACCAAATCTGGAAGGTGCCCAGGTTGAGAACAGTAGGAAGATTCGTGTTATATGTGCCTCAAGACAGAGTTTGCACTGAAGCCAATTTCATTCTCGGAGCACCACTATCCGCTGCGTTGATAATGTAATGAGGTACCTCAAACCTTGTCAGATCATGGCCAACCAAATAGCTCAGGAAACTCATCATCTAGAACAGTGAGAGCCCTACAGTTTTGTCAGGATTGCGTAAAAATGTCTACGGAGGTTCTTGGTCATCCAGGCCTGATTGTCCCAAAGGTGCTTTTCTGTTTGCTTTCTAAAACAGGAGTCAATAGCTTGAGCTATTGGCAGGGGACCAATTTTTTACACGTGGGTCTCCAAAGGAAGGGACGCAGTGGCTCAGTGGGTTAGGACGCTGAACTTGTCGATCGGAAGGTCGGCAGTTTGGCAGGTCGAATCCCGAGTGCCGCGTAACAGAGTGAGCGCCTGTTACTCGTCCCAGCTTCTGCCAACCTAGCAGTTTGAAAGCACGTAAAAATGCAAGTAGAAAAATAGGGACCACTCCGGTGGGAAGGGAACAGCGTTCCGTGCGCCTTTGGCGTCTAGTCATGCCGGCCACATGACCACGGAGATGTCCTCGGACAAGCGCTGGCTCTTCGGCTTTGAAACGGAGATGAGCACCGGCCCCTAGAGTCGGAAACGACTAGCACGCACGTGCGGGGGAACCTTTACCTTTACCTTTTTACTCCAAAGGAAACTTTTGGGGGCCTGGAGAGATGTGGCCTTGGGGGACCTCAGTCTGGCATGGATCAGCTTCAGCTGCTGATGTTCAGTGCTGGTCTTCAATAATGAACCTGCCTGTTGCTCCTGGCTAGTCATAAACCTCAGGAAGATAGTGACAGCTGCCTCACCCACCTGTTGAATATCTGGTGCGATTCTCAATCTAGAAGACGTTTCTCATCTACGGTACTTCAGAATGATATGTCCTCTCTGGAGCGTCTTCTCTTTGTAATGCGCTAAGGACTTCATTCTGGTCCTTGGGATGCTTACAGGAACTGCTAAAAATGGAACTTGGCACCCATTAACATCTGCATCATAACATCAGGTGGGGATTTATAATCTTGGCCACATTTTGTGCTTCCATTTGGAGAGCTCGAATCCAGCCTTCTTGTGCCTCTGTCAAGTTAAATTTGTCTCCTTGGAAAGTTACTGGGGGGAAAAGAAAGAAAAAAAAGATTACTCGACGCTAATTTCAATTAAGAGTTAGATGAAAGCCCTTTCATAAATATTGCCGGGATGGACAGACTCACATTTGATGACCTTGAATAACCAGCTCATCCACCTGCATCCAAAAACAGATGAGGAGGGGGGAAAAAAGAGACGATATGTCCTTTCAAACGTTCTAACGCGTATGCATTAAAAAATGGGGTAAGACAATAGACATTAGGAAGATTGTAAAATACAAAAAGCGTCTCTCTCCAATGAGATCATTGTTGAATTCCCACGAATAGGGGAGAATGTGTCTGGAGGACCCAACGCGCTTCCGAATTACATACCCTACAAAGGCTAAGAAACAGAAATCTGATGAAATCTCCAAATGTCACCAGAGTTTTATCTCAGTGTTCTCTAGCTGTGAACACTTGTGAAGAACATCTGCATCTCTGCATTGATATTGTCGAGAACCAAGTTGCCAGCATGACTGTTCTTAAAAAATGCATCGGGATTGCAATTTAATAAGATTCCAGCCAGGATAAACTTCTTGCCGTACTGACTGGTGAATTTTTAAAAAAAATCAGAGAAGAGCAACTAAGATGATCAGGGGCCTGGAGACTAAAACATACATAAGAACGGCTATGGGATTTGGGACTGGCTAGTCTAAGGAACCTGCCAACAAAACCCCGTATAGTCAATGCTATGGTCTTTCCAGTTGCAATGTATGGCAGTGAAAGTTGAACCATAAGGAAGGCTGAGCGCCAAAGAATTGAGGCCTTTGAACTCTGGTGCTGGAAAAGACTCCTGCGAGTCCCTTGGACTGCAAGGCGATCAAACCGGTCAGTCCTAGAGGAGATCAACCCTGACTGCTCTTTAGAAGGCCAGATCCTGAAGTGGAAACTCAGATACTTTGGCCACCTAATGAGAAGGAAGGACTCACTGGAGAAGAGCCTCATGCTGGGAAAGGTTGAGGGCAAGAGAAGAAGGGGACGACTAAGAATGAGTGGCTGGATGGAGTCACTGAAGCAGTAGGTGTGAGCTTAAAGGGACTGCAGAAGATGGTACAGGACAGGAAGGCCTTGAGGAACGTTGTCCATAGGGTCGCGATGGGTCAGACACAACTTCGCAACTAACAACAACAAGTCTAAGGAAAAGAAGAAATAGGGGAGACATGATAGCAGTGTTCCAGTATCTGAGGGGCTGCCACAAGGCAGAGGGGCCAGATTGTTCACCAAAGCACCAGAGGGAAGGACGAGAAACAATGTTTGGAAACTGGTTAAGGAGAGAAGCAACCTAGAATTAAGGAGAAACTTCCTGACAGTGAGGACAATTAAACAGGGGAACAGAAGTTGCCTCCAGAAATCGTGGGTGCTCCATCACTGGAGATTTTTTAAGAGGAGATTGTACATCCACCTGTCTGAGATGATATAGGTTCTCCTGCTTGAGCAGGAGGCTGGACTAGAAGACCTCCAAGGTCCCTCCCAATCCTATCTTTCTATGTTCTACTAGCACAATTGAGCAGAAAGTTGCTGTGCTCACATCAAAAAGAAAAAAAAATGTCAGGCTCTCTCAGAAGGTATCAACGAACACAAGGTTGTTGTTTTTTTTAACACGTTGCATTTGTTAGCTCACAAGCCACTTGTTGTCTGTCTCGTATATAACCTGCCTCTTCATAACCGTTTGGACTTTCCCCAGATCCATTCCAACCCAGTTAAGTGCTAACAATAAGTGAGCCACACGTGCATTTAATGAGATAAACTGCACCTCAAGACTAATAATGCTTTCCTTCTACAACAAGGAACATAGAAGCATCAGTTAGCTGCTCGTCAAAGATAAAACGCCCATCTCTAAAATGTCCACCCCGTCTCAAAGCCCAGGAACTGCTCATTCAGAGAGGCAGCCCAATTAATCTAACAAAGACCATCGGGGTGATTGAGCTAAGGCTGTTTATAAAAGCTTATCTTCACAAACAAACTCCATTTCCTCTTTCTACGGGTGGACATATTGTCCTGATATTTTGATAGCGTGGGAGCATGTCACGCATCAGTGTGAAGCAATAATGGGGGTGACCTTGTTTTTTTTTTTTTCCCTGGGGAACAAAAGATAAGATTGTTATGGAATCCAGATCAGACTTCTAGCTTCACAGAAGACATAGGTGTCCACCAGTTCTGGTCACCACATTACAAAAAAGATGCTTAGACTCGGGAAAGAGCAACTCAGACGATTAAAGGCCTGGAGACTAAAACACATGAAGAACGATTGCAGAAGTTGGGTATGGTCAGTCTGGAGAGAAGAAGGACTTGGGGTGGTGGTGGACATGATAGCAGTCTTCCAATACTTTAGGGGATGCCACAAAGAGAAAGGGGTCAACTTATTCTCCAAAGCACCAGAAGGCAGGACAAGACGCAACAGATGGAAACTAATCAAGGAGAGAAGCAACCTGGAACTAAGGAAAAATTTCCTAACAGTGAAGACAATTAACCAGTGGCACAGCTTGACACTGGAAGTTGTGGGTGCTCAAGAAATGGGGCATAGGTTTTCCTGCTAGAGCAGGGGGATGGACTATAAGACCTCCGAGGTCCCTTCCATCTCTATTCTGATTCTGATTCTGATTAGAGGCAGACTTGAGCTGCTTTCAAAACACTAAGATGAGTCGGACCTAGTCAGTTGAATGGACTTGATCAACAATTTCTAGAACTATAGACTAGACTCAGAATATCTTGGAAGAAATGTCTATGGAGGTTCTCAGTCCTCCAGGTCATGGTTGTCCCAAATGTGCTTTTTTAAAGTGGCAACTGGACTTTCTTGTTTTCCTTTGAAGATGTTTTGCTTCTCCCCCAAGAAGCTTCTTCAGCTCTGACTGGATGGTGGGGAGTGGAAGGATTTATATTCTGTCTGCAAGGAGGATAAGTCCTTCCATTCCCCACCATCCAGTCAGAGCTGAAGAAGCTTCTTGGATGAGAAGGGAAACGTCTTCAAAGAAGAACAAGGAAGTCCAGTTGCCTCTTGGAAAAAGCATCTTTGGGACATCCTAGAAGAAAACTCATTCTGTGTTACAGCCAAGAACTTCTGGCTCCATGAAGCCACCAAGATGCAAGGCAGGGGTGAAAGGAAGGCTGTGCAGACATTTTGTTCCAAACTATTTCCAACAGGGAAGTTCTCAAAGCTTCTTGAGACCAAACCTCTCAAAGCTTGGCGAGCATTTGGGAAGTATTTCAAGCTGATAAAAAGATATTCTCTTTTCAGACCCTTCCAAAACGGATTCCTATTCAAACTGTAAGTTTCACACCAAGGCGATGAGTAAAACAAGTTTTCAGTGGTTAATACAATACTATTTATTGAGGCCTTTGAACTGTGGTGCTGGAGAAGACTCCTGCGAGTCCCTTGCAAGGCGATCAAAACGGTCAGTCCTAGAGGAGATCCACCCTGACTGCTCTTTAGAAGGCCAGATCCTTGAAACTCAAATCCTTTGGCCACCTAATGAGAAGGAAGGACTCACTGGAGAAGAGCCTAATGCCGGGAAAGGTTGAGGGCAAGAGAAGAAGGGACGACAGAGAATGAGGTGGCTGGATGGAGTCACTGAAGCAGTAGGTGTGAGCTTAAAGCGACTCCAGAAGATGGCGGAGGACAGGAAGGCCTGGAGGAACGTCGTCCATGGGGTCGCGATGGGTCGGATATAACTTTGCAACTAACAACAAGAACAATTTATGACTGATCCTTTGAATTGTGAGACATGTTTGGCAAATTCTAGAATTTCCTAATTCCTTCCTAGTTTTAGAGGGAGAAGTTGGGAGAAGAAACAAGAGAATCAGCGTTGCTGATAGGATTGTCAGTAAACGCCTACCTTGCATACATACAACACATTCTTACTACCAGTCTTCATCAGGCAAATCAGGCAATCAGACTTGTACAGAGGTCCAAAAAGTTAGGAAGGACTATCTCAATGGTCTCTTCTATGAAGCATTCTATGTTTTTACGGTAATTAGAAAAAGGTGAAGAAACCCAGTTAATTTTTGTTTCTGTTTTTAAGATACAAATTTGCACCCTGATTAAAAGGTAAAGGTCAAGGTTCCCCCGCACATGCGTGCTAGTCGTTTCCGACTCTAGGGGCTGGTGCTCATCTCCGTTTCAAAGCCGAAGAGCCAGCGCTTGTCCAAGGACGTCTCCGTGGTCATGTGGCCGGCATGACTAGACGCCAAAGGCGCACGGAACGCTGTTACCTTCCCACCGGAGTGGTCCCTATTTTTCTACTTGCGTTTTTACCTGCTTTCGAACTGCTAGGTTGGCAGAAGCTGGGAGGCATAACAGGCGCTCACTCTGCTACGCGGCACTCGGGATTCGACCCACCAAACTGCCGACCTAATCAACAAGCTCAGCGCCCTAACCCACTGAACCACTGCGTCCCTTTTAGGAGGACCCAAAATAAAAGACTTAAAGAACTTTCCTTCAAAACAGAGGTGAGGTTAAAGGAGAAAGAGCCATCACAATAGCTATCATTAAAAAAAATGTTTTGATGCGAGCAACGGCTTAATTTCAGAGATGCAGGAAGCGCAATTTCCAAATTAAGTTGAAGCAGTACTCTGAATAAATCCTTCTGCTAGAGAGAAGACAGACTGTCCTAGCTTCTTAAGGATTCCATGAAAAACAAGATGTTGCTTTCCAGCGGTGGTGAGGGACACTGAATACAGAATAACAGAGTTGGAAGGGACCTTGGAGGTCTTCTAGTCCAACCCCCTGCTCAGGCAAGGAAACCCAATACCATTTCAGACAAATGGCTGTCCAGTCTCTTCTTAAAAACTTCCAGTGTTGGAGCATTCACCGCTTCTGGAGGCAGGCTGTTCCACTGGTTAATTGTTCTAACTGTAAGGAAGTTTCTCCTTAGTTCTAGGTTGCTTCTCTCCTTGATTAGTTTCCATCCGTTGCTTCTTGTCCTGCCTTAAGATGCTTTGGAGAACAGCTTGACTCCCTCTTCTTTGGGGCACCCCCTGAAATATGGTAAGACTATCATGTCCCCCCTCGTCCTTCTCTTTATTAAACTAGACATACCCAATTCCTGCAACCGTTCTTTATATGTTTTAGCCTCCAGTCCCCCAATGATCTTTGTTTATTGGAGATTCTCCATCATCCAGGTCCTGGTTGTCCCAAAGGTGCCTTTTCCAGGAGGCAACTGGACTTCCTTGTTTTTCTTTGAAGACATTTCGCTTTTCATCCAAGAAGCTTCTTCAACATCTCGTCAGAGCTGAAGAAGCTTCTTGGACGAGAAGCGAAATGTCTTTGAGGGAAAACAAGAAAGTCCAGTTGCCTCCTGAAAAAAAAATACCATGATTGGGACAATCATCTTTGTTGCTCTTCTCTGGACTCTTTTTTACAGAGTCGCCACGTCTTTTTTATAAGAGGGTGACCAAAACTGGATGCCGTGTTCCAAGCGTGAAGAAGGCCGAAAGATTGTTCTGCCTTCTCCACTCTCAGGAGGTCAACGACTAGCTCCATGTGAATAACTTTCTCTATTCTAATATCCAACGTTTAGGATGATAGTCAAGGGCATGATGATCGTGAGTCATTTCTGAGCGAAGGAAGACAAAGGTCCCACTGGACACAGCCCTCCTTTAACATATGATACTCATCTTTAAGAAGCTATTATGGCATCAACCTTAAAAAAAGGATTTGACAAAAGAGAAGGAGGAAATGGCGATAATCCACGACAGCTCAATGCAACTTTATTCATGAGCTAATATTCTTTTGACTACCAGCTGTTCAGTGCAAGACATGAGGCGGCTGTCACTATCTTCCTGATGTTTATGACTAGCCAGGAGCAACTGGCTGGTTCATTGTTGAAGACCAGCACTGAACATCAGCAGCTGAAGCTCATCCATGCCAGACTGAGGTCCCCCAAAGACCACACCTGTCCAGGCCCCCAAAGGTTTCCTTTGGAGACCCACGTGTAAAAATTTGGCTGCCTGCCAATAGGTCAAGCTGACTCCTATTTTAGAAAACAAACAGAAAAGCACAGATGTTTGGAAAGCAAGAGGAGAAGCAGAATTACACTTTCGAAGCTACGAGTGGCACCAAGAGCCGTGGAAGTATCCGTGCTTGGCATCACAAGACAAGTTAGAAAGACCCCCCACACACACACATATGGATCAGAGAACAAATGAAAGTAGATAGTGCCATCAAAAGAATAAAAGAATTATTTTTTTTATTTATTTTAATTCCATTTATATCCCGCCCTTCTCCGAAGACTCAGGGCGGCTTACAAGCTTAGCAGTAGCCTTCATTCTATGCATATGCCTGCTTATTAGGGCTTTCACACACACACCCCAAGCGGCATTATTACAAAGTCAGCTTAATTGCCCCCAACAATCTGGGTCCTCATTTTACCTACTTCGCAAGGATGGAAGGCTGAGTCAACCTTGAGCCTGGTGGGATGCGAACCTGCAGTAATTGCAGGCAGCTGGTGTTACTTAAGGAGGCATTAGCCCACTGCTCCACCAAGGCTCTTAATTAAAACAAAAGCGGGCTGGTCACATAGCAAGAACTGGGTTCTGAGTTCTCACAGCCTCCAAAACACTTGAGACAGAATCTTGACAGCCTGATTGGCTGGTCTGGATTGACAGATATTGTCATGGTTCCAACAGACGAAACTCTTCAAAAGAACTTTGAGGCTTTCTTTACCTTAAAGGATCTTTTATTTGAGTAGCAGAATATCGGCACTAAATAATCAAAGCCAAAAACTGAATTCCATATTATCCACATATTATCCGAGCACAATTCCCTCCTCCAATCTGCAGTCATAAATCACATTCCCCAATTAGCTTGAAGCGCGGGCTTCCTCTCCAGCTCTCCAGCCGGCCAATTTTTTATCAGCTCCGGGCTCAGTAACCTTGATTCTCACGCTACATTTAGTGTTGTTATGTCTAGCTGGACTTTCATTCACATCCCCCCCCTCCCAGCATCATCTAACTCTAAAAGCGAAAGGGAAAAGATGGCTACATTTCCATCTGTTGCCAATGCAAAAACATGGCATTGCGTTGCGTTGACAGCAGGTGGACCAAGGAAGTCGTCGAATGGATGCTCTTTGATTGATCAAAAGCGTCCAGGAAAGAGACCTAAAAGAAGATGGATTGACGACATCAGCAAGTATTGGCTGGTCCAACTGGCAAAAGAAAGCCCAGGTCCATGTTGGTTGGAAATATGCGGAAGAGGCCTTCATCCTGCAGTGGATGGGCAATGGCTACAATGATGGTGACGATATTTTTGTAGAAACTGCACAATGTGGTCAAGAAGCAGACATATCTGCATGACATGCATTCAAAAGGTGACATGGTGTCATTTTGAGTTTTTTGACACCTGTTGGCTTTTAAAAACATTTGGGGACATCCCTGGAGGTGGATCCCTCGAAACCCGGGAATAAAACTTGAGTTGAAGGAACCTTTGCTTTATTTATTTATTTATTTATTTATTTATTTATTTATTTATTTATTTATTTATTGCTTGTTTAATAGGAGAGTTGAGGTTCTAGAATATAAGGAGAAATCACTGCCACATCACTGGAGGCTTTCAAGAAGATTGGACAGCCACCTGTCTGAAATGGTATATAGACTCTCTTGCTGATGGATGGAGTAGGACTAGATGACCTTCAAAGTCCTTTTCAACTCTGTTATTCTATATTTTATGTTCTACGTTTCCTGACTGTAAGAACAATTAATCAGTGGAAGGGCTTGCCTTCAGAAGTTGTGAGCGCTCCATCACTGGACAACCATTTGTCTGAAATGGTGTAGGGCAGGGGTAGGCAACCTTAGCTCTTTTATGACTCGTGGACTTCGACTCCCAGAATTCCTGAGCCAGCCAGGCTGAGGGGAAAGGGAGAGTTTCCAAGCTGAGCCATGCCGGCTCAGGAATTCTGGGAGTTGAAGTCGGCGAGTCATGAAGGGGGCCAAAGTTCTCCCATGCTGGCTCAGGAATTCTGGGAGTTGAAGTCCACGAGTCATGAAGGGGCCATGGTTTCCCCATGCTGGCTCAGGAATTCTGGGAGTTGAAGTCCACGAGTCATGAAGGGGCCATGGTTTCCCCATGCTGGCTCAGGAATTCTGGGAGTTGAAGTCCACCAGTCATAAAAGAGCCAAGGTTGCCTACCCCTGGTCTAGGGTTTCCTGCATAAGCAGGGGTTGGACTAGAAGACCTCCAAGGCCTCTTCCAACTCTGCCTTTCTGTTAATTTTCTCAAAAGGAAATTGCTAATTAACGTTGAATGCTACTAATTGAAATGAATGGCTCATGCAAGTCAAGAAAGAATCAGCCTTGTCCTCGACAACCAGGTCTGCATCGGCAGTCTAAAGCTCCAGCCAGCCTTTGCAAAAGGAAACATGTCTGCATTAGGCATTTGTCACCACCAATTACGTTCTAAACTGCTAGTGTGAAATCTTCAATCCATTTCAGTTGCCTGAAGATTTTGATGTAACACATATAAGCAAGAGAGGGAAAGATGGACAGAAGCCCATGATTTTTGGATAACTGCCTTGGAGAAAAGCCCCTGGTCCCACGTCTTAATCCGATGATCAGATAGTGAGCTAAGTCACGTCTGTCTCAGGATTTGAGGTCGACATGTGCACACTTTCCCCAGCAATAATAAAGAAATGGATCCCTACTGTCTACTTTCAAGATTATTGGTCAAGGAGATTTTTTTTTCTTCATTTCAGTTTATAATAGTGTGGGGGGGGGGAAATCTCTCTCATTTATCTATCTATCTAACACTAACTAACCTTTCCTTCCTTTTCTTCCCATCCATTATCTATCTATCTATCTATCTATCTGTCTGTCTGTCTGTCTGTCTGTCTGTCTGTCTGTCTGTCTATCATCTAATACTATCCCTTCCTTCTTTCCATCCAACCATGTTATATCATCTATCTAATAATCTCTATTCCATCTATCTATCATCTATCTATCTATCTATCTATCTATCTATCTATCTATCTATCTATCTATCCTAATCTAATCCTTTCTTTCTTTCTTTCTTTCTTTCTTTCTTTCTTTCTTTCTTTCTTTCTTTCTTTCTTTCTTTCTCTTTCTTTCTCTTTTCCTTCTTTCTTTCTTTCTTTCTTTCTTTCTTTCTTTTTCTTTCTTCGTTCTTTCTTTCTTTCTTATACTATTTATTCCTTCCTTCCATCTATCTTCTATCATTTATCTAATTCTTTTTCTTTCTTTCTTTATTTCCTTTCTTTTTATACTATTTCTTCCTTCCATCCATCTTCTATCATTTATCTATCTATCATCTATCTATCTATCTATCTATCTATCTATCTATCTATCTATCTATCTACCTACCTACCTACCTACCTACCTATTCCATCACATTTATATAGCTGCCTATCTTACAAGAAGTGTTTCTGGGCAGTATACAATAATAATGAAATAAAAGACAATACATAGGTAAAGGTAGCTAAAACTACATAGCTAAGGAGCCCTGGTGGCGCAGTGGTTAGATTGCAGCATTGCAGGCTAACTCTGTCCACTGCCTGCAGTTCAATCCTGACTGGCTCAAGATTGACTCAGCTTTCCATCCTTCCAAGGTCAGTAAAATGAGGACCCAGACTGTTGGGGGCCACAGGCTGACTCTGTAAACCACTTAGAGAGGGCTGTAAAGAAGTATGTATATAAGTCTACGTGCTACTGCTATTGCTAAAACAAACATTTAAAAACATAAAAACTATCTTGAAAGTAGAGTAATTAACATTTAAAAATATATACATTTATTATACATTATATATTTTAATCCAATGAAATGAAAACTATAAACCTCAGCAGTGTGGAATGAAATGTGGAAGGGGATACGGTGTGAATGTCAAGAAAATACTAAATTAAGAAGCCACAAAGGCACAATATAACTGCTCCAGGTCTTACCTACATGCATGTAGAGATAAGCCCATGGCAGAGGAAGCAAATATTTGCTTTAAGATGCAACCACAGTAAAAAAAAAAAAGGTTTATTTATTCCCTCGTGCGATATGCTGGTCATGGTATCAAAGATCTAACCAATCTCCCAAAATTGATTTATGTAAAGCCTCTATCCCACTTGATAAATTTAAGCAAAGTTGATTAGTGGGAACCTAGACATCTTCTCCACATACAGTAAAACCCATTCCACCAGATGCATAAATCCAGGCTCCCACAATAATATCTGCCAGAGAGGTCTTAGTAGCGATTTCCAAGAAACAATTCTTTTTAACAGCAGCATCACAAATCTATTCAAAAATCAAAAGACAAGCAAGTAAGCCAGCTCTTAAGAGATTTGTGCAGAACAAAAAGGGCTTAGGGAAGTCCAGAGCCCGCTGAACAATTATTTAACAAATCGTTGGGACGCCATGAAAGAGGATTATTCATAAAGTCAGATAATCTTTTGCTTCCGTGTAAATAGCAAGCTGAATTCAAAACAGGGAGCCCAGGCACTGTTTAAGGAGTGACTTCTCTGCAAGTTCAAAACAGTTATTTCAAGATATGCAACCTTAACAGTAGTTTGAAAGGAAAAAAAAGTCATCCAATGGCATGGCATTTCTAATAATATGTGGATGAAAAAAAATTAATAAGACCTTCAGCGCATTTCACAATATCTCTGAGCCCTATCCAATGCACTGGACTACAGATCCCATTACTGCCAGCCAGCATGAGCAATGGGGGTGCTGGGAATTGTGGTCCGATGTACTTGAATGGCAACCTATCGGGGAAAGAGAACTTAAAGGCTGACATCTGTGGGTGCCCTTCACTCAACATAGGACTAAGGTTGAACTACGGAAATTGCTGGAAAAGAATATTTGTAGCTCAGCTGGTCCTCTATGAGTTTGGGGGTTTTCTTGCGGACGTTTCCTGACTCAACTAGGTAATATCATCAGTGCTGGTCAGAGAGTTAGGGTTTTGTACAGCAAACTACTTACTACTACCCTTACTAGCACTGATGAGGCTACCTAGTTGGGTAATGAAACATCTGCAAGGAAACAAGTAAGCTCAGAGAGCACCAAGGACTCCACAGTCATTGTCCTCCTCCTCCTCCTCCTCCTCCTCCTCCTCCTCCTCCTCCTCCTCCTCCTCCTCCTCCTCCTCCTCCTCTCCACAAACCACTCTTTCTTCTAGCACTGATGATGCTACCTAGTTTGGTAATGAAACGTCTGCAAGAAAACACCCAGGCTGAGAGAGCACCATGGGCTCCACAGCTATGGAAGTTGCTGGAAATTCGTCAGCCAGAATAGCCAATTTAATTCCTTGGCGAAGGACACAGTGAATCAAAAGTACGTTTATTTTTAATGACCTCAGTTAACAGCTGTGGATCTGGCTTTTGATTTCCAGTCTGTCATTTCTGAGCTAAAACAAAGAAACACCTTTTCAAGACATAAGATGGTGGCTTTTTTCCCCAAGCTTCCATTTAGTCAGTGTGCAATATTTTATCTTCTTTATGTGTGTGTGTGTGTCTGTGTGTGTGTGTGTGTGTCTGTGTCTGTGTCTGTGTCTGTGTCTCTGTGTGTGTGTGTGTGTGTGTGTGTGTGTACTCCTTCCAAATCAGACAGCTAACTCAGTGGAAGAAAATCTATTTTTACCACAAGGATTGCCAAGAGTAAAACATCTGTGAACTCGGCACTGCAGTCAAAGCCTCACCCAAAAGTCAGAGAAAGTAACTTTATAGAGTTACTTTATCTTACTTTGAGAGGGCTCCGGGTGTCCTGGTGGATCCCCATTTAAGGATGACCTGGCACTGCGCTGCAGCTGCCAAAAAAAGCCAATGCAGTCCTGGGTTGCATCAACAGAGAGATAGTGTCAAGATCACAAGAAGTGATAATACCACTTTACAATGACTTGGAAGACTGCTTCCAGTTCTGGTCACCGTGACACTAAAAAGATGCTGAGACTTTGGAAAGAGCCCACAGAGAAGAACAACAAAGATGATTAGGGAGCTGGAGGCTAAAACATACAAAGAACGGCTGCAGGAACTGGGCTTGTCTAGTGGTAACAAAGAGGAGGAGTAGGGGTGACATGATGACTGTCATCTAGTTCTTGAGAAGCTGTCCCAGATAAGAGGTTATTGACTTCTTCTCCAAAGTCCGAGGGAAGAACAAGAAGTAATGGGTGAAAGCTTGTTAAAGAGAGAGGTTTGGACTAGAAGACCTCCAAAGTCCCTTCCAGCTTTATTCTATTCTATTCTATTCTATTCTATTCTATTCTATTCTATTCTATTCTATTCTATTCTATTCTATTCTATTCTATTCTATTCTATTCTATTCCAATCTGTTTTCTATTCTATTCTGTTCTATTCTGTTCTGTTCTGTTGTTCTGTTCTATTCTGTTCTGTTCTGTTCTATTCTATTCTATTCTATTCTATTCTATTCTATTCTATTCTATTCTATTCTATTCTATTCTATTCTATTCTATTCTATTCTATTCTATTCTATTCTATTCTATTCTTATTCCATATTTCTATTCTATTCTATTCTATTCTATTCTATTCTATTCTATTCTATTCTATTCTATTCTATTCTATTCTATTCTATTCTATTCTATTCTATTATTCTATTCCATTCCATTCCATTCCATTCCATATTCTATTCTATTCTATTCTATTCTATTCTATTCTATTCTATTCCATTCCATTCCACTCCACTCCACTCCACTCCACTCCACTCCACTCCACTCCACTCCACTCCACTCCACTCCACTCTACTCTACTCTATTCCTGTTCTGTTCTATTTATCCTGCATTCTACTGTATTCTACTGTATTCTATTCTATTCTATTCTATTCTATTCTATTCTATTCTATTCTATTCTATTCTATTCTGTTCTGTTCTGTTCTGTTCTGTTCTGTTCTGTTCTGTTCTATTCTATTCTATTCTATTCCATTCTTATTCCATTCCATTCTATTCTATTCTATTCTATTCTATTCTATTCTATTCTATTCTATTCTATTCTATTCTATTCTGCATTCCATATTCTATTCTATTCTATTCTATTCTATTCTATTCTATTCTATTCTATTCTATTCTATTCTATTCTATTCTATTCCTGTTCTGTTCTGTTTTATCCTGCATTCTATTGTGTTCTATTCTAATTCTATTCTGTTCCATTCCGTTCCATTCCATTCTATTCTATTGTCCCTTCCAGCCCTACGATTCTATGTTCTATATTCTACATTTGTGAAGAACACGTGACTTAAGAGGCAATAAACAAATCTACAATAATGCATATTAATCTATAACATTTCTACCCCATCCTTCTTGTCAGAGGTGGCTGAAACCAGTTTTGATAAACGTTTTTAATGTGTAAAATATATGACACAGTTCAAATGGCTGACATTTAGCTTAAATTGAAAACACACGGAGAGAGATTCAGTACAGAAACGACACATATAATTGATCGGAGCCCTGGTACTATTTGAGACTATGCATTGTTTTCTTTGGGATGTGGCTGCTTATTACATCTTTACATGAATATGTGGTCATGTATGCTGCAGATCAATCCACTTAATTTGTATTGCTCTCAAACATATGTTAACATCTGTTTGAAATTTGCCCCTTCCGTGCAATAGAGTCCAGAAATTACCATCTTTTTTTCAGAATATTTAATTGGATGCGACTATGCTGCAGAGGTCAGAATCATGCAGGCAACAAGATTTATCATGTGATAACTTTACGGAGGTTTTCGGATCATCAATGGATCATCAAACGAATCAACCCAGAGTTCTCACATGAGACCCAAATGATCCAATTCAGATTATCACATTTTGGAAACATCGGAGAAAGATGTAGCTCTTTGGAAAAGTCCATAATTATCGGGAAATGTGGAAAGAGAGAGAAAATAAGGATGATCAGCATTCACCATGGCCAACTCACCACAGCCAACTTGCCATGGCCACCTTGTCAGAGCCAACGTGCCGCAGGACAACTCAACATGGCCAACTCATCGTGGGACAACTTGCTGCAGGACAAGAGTTACACTAATGGTGGGTGGAATGGAATAATTAAAGAGGAGGGACAAAATGAAATGTGAATGATAAAAATTAGAATATATTTTATTTATTTTAAATAATTCAATTGAATTGTTAAAACTGCCTGGTGGTGAGTGGTCCCACACCGAGTTGGTCATGGAGAGTTGGCCATGATGAGTTGGCCATGAAGAGTTGGCCATGGAGGGTTGGCCATGGAGAGTTGGCCATGGAGAGTTGGCTATGATAAGTTGGCCATGGAGAGTTGACCATAGAGAGTTGCCACAGCAAGTTTGCTATGGAGAATTGGCTATGGCAAGGTAGCCACAGCGAGATGGCCATGGCGAATTGTCCCATTCCAAGGAGAATGGACTCTGTTTACAACACTGGAAAACCTGAAGGACCAGGTTGGAGACAGTTTGTCCTAGAGAAAGACTCTCTGTGAGTTGAAACTGACTTGATGACATGCCATCCATCAAACAATGCTAGAGGTCTTATGATAGTAGACTTGAAGTACTTCAGGGGCTATCACAGAGAAGAGGGAGTCAACTTATTTTCCAAAGCTCCTGAGGGCAGGATAAGAAGTAACAGGTGCAAGATCATCAAAGAGAAGTTCAACATAGAACTAAAGAGAAATTTCTTGACAATGAGAACATTTAATGAGTGGAATGGCTTGCCACCAGAAGTTGTGGGTGTTCCATCACTGGAGGTTTTTGGAATGAGACTGGACAGCCATTTGTTCACAACCTTACAGGATCTTCTGCTTGAACAGGGGGTTGGATTCGAAAACTGCCCAGGTCCCTTCCAGTTCTGTTATTCCACGTTTTACGTTGTAGAGAAAACATTCTCAACTTTTCCATACTACGTTCTGAACTGTAAAAATCTGGATGACTGTAGGTAGTCCTCACGTAACACACAGCTGAGCCCAGATTGTTAGTGGTAAGTCCCCGCAGTTGTGACTTGATTTGATTGTATGGCTGTTTTTACAACACGAACGGGCAATTTTTAATGGAAACCAACAACACGCATGGCGCCAATCGCGCTCACTCCCAGGAGGGAATTGCAACCAGGTGTAAATGCAAGCTGTTTGCCAAGTCTCCAAAATGTGATCAGGGGACTGTGGAGGGGTGTGAAGCAGTCGTGACGTTGCGGATAGCTCACAAGTACATTTTGTGTGTGTTTGTGGGGGGTCCGCTGTAACTTTGTCATTAAGCAAGGACTACTTTTACTGAACACAACTGGGTTTTCGTGTCCTATTTCGTGGCAGCCCAGATGTGGCAATCCTACACAAGGCATCCGGTAGCACCAAATCCACTTCTTCAAGTGACTCTCCGTCGATTTCCTCTCGAGTGTTGAAAAAGAAGGATGGCTTATTTCCCAGTGTAATTTAAGTTTGAAGCCCGGGTCTCTCCAGTGGAACGGCACGAAGTTGATAGCATTCAATTATCTCTGGAGTTAATGTTGCCTGACAACACTGCCTGATGGTGAAATCAAAGAGAACGATTGCTCGGTTATATTTTATGTCTGATGGCGTCGCCGGTAATCTTCTTCTGTTTCCTTCACGGAGTGGGAACCTTATGATTCCCCACCAAGGACAGATGGAATCCACCCCAGGAAAACTTCCTTCCCAAAAGCCCATGGTGAAAAAAACAAAACAAAAACAGATTATGTGGTAGGGGGGGGGAAATCCCGTTTCTTTCTGCCTCTCCTTAATAGGGAATTCTGAGGAAAGAGGCGTTTTTAGAGACACAATATATGTAACGTTGCAAGTGGCTGGCTTGACACACGCCGTGATTCCACAAGACGTTAAAGCCACAGAGTGGGTAGATTTGCACAACACCCTTAAAATAGTTCTAGTTAAGTTCTAGTTCTTCCCCTGGAAAAAAATTTGCCTTGGGCTCTGCGCAAATTCAGCCACTCAGTTACTAGCCATGAAATAAGTGCTAACTGCCAGTCCTTTGGCTATTGCCCATAAGATGAGAAGATTTATTCTGTTCTCTCCTTCAGAATGTAAAGTGGGTAGCCACAGCCTTGCCTAAAAGTCAAAGGGAAGAAAAAGAAATATTTGGGAAAAATTCTCCCCTTCCTTAAATAGCCCCGAACAAAGAACGTCTCATTCCATTTTCTTCTTTTAGCATGACATACTAAAGCTCTTAGGGGACGCGGTGACTCAGTGGGTTAGGACGCTGAGCTTGTCGATCAGAAGTTCGGCAGTTTGGCGGGTCGAATCCCGAGTGCCGCGTAACAGAGTGAGCGCCTGTTACTCGTCCCAGCTTCTGCCAACCTAGCAGTTCGAAAGCACGTAAAAACGCAAGTAGGAAAATAGGGACCACTACGGTGGGAAGGTAACAGCGTTCCGTGCGCCTTTGGCATCTAGTCATGCCGGCCACATGACCATGGAGACGTCCTCGGACAAGCGCTGGCTCTTCGGCTTTGAAACGGAGATGAGCACCGGCCCCTAGAGTCAGAAACGACTAGCACGCACGTGCGGGGGAACCTTTAACCTTTACCTTTACTAAAGCTGTTAGAATGCTGGTCTCAAGTCTAAGGGTGACATCACAGTCTTTCAATATCTCAGGGGCTGCCCCAAAGAAGAGGGAGTCAAGCTATTCTCCAAAGCCCCCGAAGGCAGGACAAGAAGCAACGGATGGAAACTCATCAAGGAGAGAAGCAACCTAGAACTAAGGAGGAATTTCCTGACGGTGAGAACAATCAACCAGTGGAACAGCTTGCCACCAGTTTTCAAGAAGAGACTGGACTGCCATTTGTCCAAAATGGTATAGGGTCGCCTATAGGGTGGACTAGAAGACCTCCAAGGTCTCTTCCAATCTTGTTCTGTATTCTGTAAAGGAGGAACCAATGGCCTGATTTTCGTTAGCACCTTGTTGCCAACCCCTGCTTGAGGCAGTCCTTCAGTCTGTGTAAACGGCAGGCCCTCTTTTTTTTTCCTTTTCTTTAAATTCTGAAGACCATTGCCTTTTACGCTCTGCTTAAGCTCTGAAACGTTGAGGTTGGTAGCAGCCCGATCTGCCTCTTGCTGCAGCCTGATCAACAGCCTCCAGGCGGTTATAAAAGGCAAAAGAAATGAAAGGGCTTTAAAACGGACAGAAAATGACCGAGCGGGACTGATCTCCAATTGGATTGCTTCTTCGCAGAGGGACTGAGTCATATTCGATGGAACGAAACAAGTGTTTGCCAAACAGCTGGACCCAAGGTTCGTTCTCTTTTCTCCAAAGTTTTCTTCCTCCAAAGTTTCACAGCCATGTTTGTTTGTTTTTTCTCCCCAGAAGTCAAGCTATTCTCCAAAGCGCCTGAAGGCAGGACAAGAAGCAACGGATGGAAACGAGTCAAGGAGAGAAGCAACCTAGAACTAAGGAGAAACTTCCTGACAGTTAGAACAATTAACCAGTGGAACCACCTGCCTCCAGAAGTGGTGAGTGCTCCAACACTGGAAGTTTTTAAGAAGAGACTGGACAGCCATTTGTCTGAAATGGTATAGGGTTTCCTGTCTGAGCAGGGGGTTGGACTAGATGACCTCCAAGGTCCCTTCCAACTTCTTCTTCTTCTTCTTCTTCTTCTTCTTCTTCTTCTTCTTCTTCTTCTTCTTATTATTATTATTATTATTATTATTATTATTATTATTATTATTATTATTATTATTATTATTATTATTATTATTATTTAGAACAATTAACCAGTGGAACGACTTGCCTCCAGAAGCGGTGAATGCTCCAACACTGGAGGTTTTTAAGAAGAGACTGGACAGCCATTTGCCTGAAATGGTATAAGGTTTCCTGCCTGAGCAGGGGGTTGGACTAGATGACCTCCAAGGTCCCTTCCAACTACTACTACTACTACTACTACTACTACTACTACTACTACTACTTATTATTATTATTATTATTATTATTATTATTATTATTATTATTATTATTTAGAACAATTAACCAGTGGAACGACTTGCCTCCAGAAGCAGTGAATGCTCCAACACTGGAGGTTTTTAAGAAGAGACTGGATAGCCATTTGCCTGAAATGGTATAAGGTTTCCTGCCTGAGCAGGGGGTTGGACTAGATGACCTCCAAGGTCCCTTCCAACTTATTATTAAGTCTCTCCTAGAGTCCTCTGTGACACAAAGTGGCTTGTAACAATAAATTAAAATAATAATAATAATAAAATATCCTAAAAGAACTTACACAACTCCAGCCAGTGGCTTCCTTTCCCCACGGCGCAATTATTTTTGCCGCGGAAAGTCACCGTTTCCATAACCTCTTCAAACGCTCTTTTCTCCTTTTGTCCTTTAGAAACTCTTTTCTTTTTTTTTTTTGACACACTGTGAGCTGTTTTCTCAGGGCTGGCAAGGGAGAGCGTCTTGATGGGTTGGTTTTAATCTCTTCTTAAGAACTTCCCGTGTTGGAGCATTCACAACTTCTGGAGGCAGGTGGTTCCACTGGTTAATTGTTCTCACCGTCAGTGACAAGATAGTGTCTCTTTTCTATCCCTGCAAACAGATAGGATTGCCATGTGTAAAACTGTTTCTTCCTTCTTTCTCCATTTTCAGCTTCCTCTCTGTTGCAGCCCTGAATTATTTTACGCAACTCTGCCCGAAAGGTAAATTAACAGCTCCCAGCGATGCTTCTTATTATAGGGAAACCATTTGTTTTCCCCGCTTGATAAAATGTGCACATCTGCTCTGCCTTTTAAGGGTGAGGGCCCTGCTCTGCAAATGTCTTTGGAAAAGGTCAGAGGACTTCTGTTGTGTATTTTGCAAGCGATTGTAGGAAGCTGCTCTTCAGAGTACATCAATGCCTCTGCAAAAGTAAACATGAGATGGACGTAAGGGGGAAAGAGATTAATAAGCAGATGGAAAGAACACGCTGAACTGGGATTAAGTGATCCTTCATAAATTATAGAGAAATATTTAATCTTGCTCCATAAATCCTTGTTACAAATGACCAGAATTTTACAGATGTTAAGTGCTAGGAATTACTTACTGTACTTTAAAATTTTAAGATGCCAAAAGAGGTAATAAAGCATATCCATGTGCAAACGTATGTGGCTTTATCCTTACATTTCTAACTAGTTTTCTCCTATATATATACAAAAGCATAAAGTCCATGAAAATCATAGTATTTATATGCGTGGAAACATACAGGAGGATTTGTGGTACCCAAAGGAGAACAACCAGATTGTGTAAGAGCTTTTTCCCCTATGGCTCAACCTTGTTATTATCCCACTATTGTTTGAAGTATTACTGTTTTGGATAGGAAAGCTGTGCAGAGAGTGGTGAGGACAGGAGAAAAGATTCCTGGAAGTTCACTTCCTTCTGTCCAGAACATAGCATATAAGCACTGCTTGACCAGGGTCTGACTTATTGTCTGGGGTGCTCCACATCCTCTCCATGACCGGTTTTCTTTGTTACCTTCCAGCAGGAAGTGGTACCCGGAGCAGAATGACTGGATTCTGTAATAGCTTTGTACCATACAGCATCAACCTTGTTAACTCTCAAGGCTCTTTTCCGCTATGTATTCAAAATGGACAGTGATTAATATGTACATGTATCTATATCTATATAGATGTATGTGTGCATAGTACTGTATATGCATGTGCAATATGTATACACACACATACACATTCTTTTAAAAGTGGACATGAGAATTTCATTTTTTTAATATGTGTGTTCACAGAAAAAAGTGACAATAAAGCTTCTCTTCTCTTCTCATACTAATAATAAAGTTGGAAGGGACCTTGGAGATCATCTAGTCCCTGCTCAGACAGGAAATCCTATACCATTTCAGACAAATGGCTGTCCAGTCTCTTCTTAAAAACCTCCAGTGTTGGAGCATTCACCGCTTCTGGAGGCAGGTTGTTCCACTGATTAATTGTTCTCACTGTCAGGAAGTTTCTCCTTAGTTCTAGGTTGCTTCTCTCCTTGATTAGTTTCCATCCGTTGCTTCTTGTCCTGCTTTCAGGTGCTTTGGAAAATAGCTTGACTCCCTCTTCTTTGGGGCAGCCCCGGAGATATTGGAAGACTGCTATCATGTCACCCCTCGTCCGTCTCTTCATTAAACCTAGACATCCCCAATTCCAGCAACTGTTCTTCATATCTTTTAGCCTCCAGCCCCCTGATCATCTTTGCCGCTCTTCTCTGTACTCTTTCTAGAGTCTCAATATCTTTTTTACATCGGGGTGACCAAAACTGGATGCAGCCTTCCAAGTGTGCCCTTATCAAGGCCTTGTAAAGTGGCATTAATACTTCCCTTCCCTTCTCTTCTCCTTGTCTCTTTTACCTTATCTTACCTTACCTTACCTTATTTCAACTGGATGAAACTCATCATGCTAGTAACGAGAGGACAGATATCCAGAAATTAATCTCTACATTTTTAACACCTACTCTCGAGGCTTGGATAAGAGGAGCGAGTCTGTTGCCTGAAAATATCAGCCAAATCTCTGGAGTCCCTTAAACCCTGCCAACCGATATGGTCAAAGTGCCCTCTTCAGGAGAAAGCTGCTTCGGCTATTTATCCCTCCCAAAGCAAAGAGAATTTTGATAAGGGAAGGTACAGATAGGTAGAACGTTGGTAAGGGGAGAGATGGGTGATGCAGTTGAGTGGTTATTGAACATGTAATTGATACGTCCTAATTTACCCCGTGAATAAAAGTTCTGACATTTCAGTTTACAGAAGATGAAGTGGGCAGATAGATTAAAGGTAAAGGTAAAGGTTCCCCCGCACATGCGTGCTAGTCGTTTCCGACTCTAGGGGCCGGTGCTCATCTCCGTTTCAAAGCCGAAGAGCCAGTGCTTGTCCGAGGACGTCTCCGTGGTCATGTGGCCGGCATGACTAGACGCCAAAGGCACACGGAACGCTGTTACCTTCCCACCGTAGTGGTCCCTATTTTTCTACTTGCATTTTTACGTGCTTTCGAACTGCTAGGTTGCAAGAAGCTGGGACGAGTAACAGGCGCTCGCTCTGTTACGTGGCACTTACTTCCTTACTTGGATATAATATTGGTGGTTTCCTATCTAAATACAAACAGTCCCATCTTAACTTATTTGGAGAACAGCCAAGCTGGGCTGGATGCTACCACCAGGATGGATATTTGCACACATAAGTACAATCAAAATTAATACCTGCTCCTGGGCCACCACCCCAAAGATTTAATTTAGAGACTTGAGAGAGAGAGAGAGAGAGGGCTGGTGCCTGAAGAAAGAAAAGATCCCTCTCGACTCTCGCTAATAACATTTGAACAATTAAACGTCTGCAGCTTCTGACTTAAAAGTCAGCACAAAGATAAAACAGAGACCAGCGTTTTCCGTCAAGAGAGACCGGCTAACGAAAAAGACGGAATGGAAGCATCAACTTTTGGAATGCGAACGAATGGCTGGGCTGCCGAAATAATGTCAACTGGCTTTTAGAATCTTGCATTTGTGAGTTCTGAAATTACTGACCGCCTGTGTTACTTCAGGAAAGGGAAAATATGGAATACAGAATAACAGGAGTTGGCAGGGACCTTGAAGGTCTTCTAGTCCAGCCTCCTGCTCAAGCTGGAGACCCTAAAGCATTCCAGACAAGTGGCTGTCTACTCTCCTCTTAAGATCCTACAGTTATGGATCACCCTCTGAAGGCAAGACCTTCCACTGGTTGATTGTTCTCACCATCAGGGAATTTCTGCTTAGTTCTAGATTGGTTCTGTCCTTGATCAGTTGCCACCCCTTGTTTCTCATTCATTTATTAAAGCAATGTTTGTCTTAACGGTGCCGACGGTATTTCTGAAAAGTACCAATTTTGAAATTGTCCGCCTCTAATCTATATGCTTAAGGGACGTGGTGGCTCAGTGGGTTATATATATAAAACTTCCGTACGAGCCGAGATCATGCCCCATAGATAAGGACCATCAAAACTACAGCTATACTGTACCTTCTGTAAGGATTCATCTCGTAACATCTTACCGGATTAAAAAATACCCAGGAATCCGATCTTTACGTACAAGTTGCTGTTATCGGATCAGTACGATGAACTTTCTTTGAACGTATTCCAAATTTTGTTAAAGACTGTCCGCAAAGTTGGGCAGACCTCAAGGGACCACCGACAAACCACCACTCATTCTATTACCTTGTCTTTCTTTTATTTTTTTTTTAAAAATATTTTTATCTATCTTTCAATGCTTCTTGTCTGTAACGCTGGTCTGCGACCGTAATAAAATTATTTATTATGGAAGACTTACCTACAGCAGATCCCCTTTTTCTCCTTTTGCGTAAGGTTGCAGAAAAGGGAAATCTCCGTCCTACGGAATCAGATGCTCCTTGAGTTCAAAGGACGTGCGACAAGAAAATCCTGAGCCTCCATTAATTTCTTTCCTTCCAAAGAAGCAATACCTTGGATAAGTGCCCACTGCAGCCCCTTTTTTTCTAGCTTTACGGGCTGGCGGCATTTTTATTTCCTCATTGCAGAAGGCAGAATTCCAGGACTAAAGTGGGCACGGACCCACCAGCGTGGAGAGGCAAGGACAGTCGGGGGTCCCCTCCCCTAAGGAGGTCCGTCTAGCGGGACCCAGGAGAAGAGCCTTCTCCGTGGTGGCTCCCTTCCTTTGGAACATCATCCCTGCAGAAATTAGACCGGCCCCCACTTTGGACAGTCTTTCGCAAGGCCGTGAAGACGTGGTTTGGCCAGCAGGCCCGGAAAACCCAGAATGGGAAGGAGCCCACCAAGTGACTTATTTAATCGTTTGCTGTCGCTGGGTGGTGGTGGTGATGAGTTTGTGTGTGAGTGTGTGTGTTGTTTTTTATTTCCGTTTCCGCAGCCCGGTTGCAAACAGCTCACGGCCCACTAGTGAGTTTGGGACCCTGTTCCATCTCCTTCGGGGTGGTTTCATACCTCGCCTAAATTGGAGAGACCAAGAGTTCTGTTTTCTTAAGATGTAGATTGAAGTGGGTCCTCACACCCGTTAAGTGACTCGCCAGAGGGTCCTTGGGATGTATGTAAATGTTCCAACTCCTAAATCCTTTACCCTACGTGAGCAGGGGTGTAAGTGTACGTCCCTAGCAAACCTATGCTCTTAACGTCTTCCTGAAGACTAATGAAGGAAAAAGATTTAAGACCACTTCCCGGATTTACCCGGAATGTCCCACTTAATCACTCATCCAGGGTAAAGGATTAAAGAGTTGGAACACTTCCATAATATCCCAAGGATCTACGTTTCACTCAACTAACAGACCTATCCTGATTAGGTGACAAGGAAGACCTCTCTGGAGGAGATATAAAGGGTCCCCCTAAACCAAGGGTAGGCAACCTTGGCTCTTTTATGACTTGTGGACTTCAACTCCCAGAATTCCCGAGCCAGCATGACTCAGCTTGGAAACCTCTCCCTTTCCCCTCAGAGTGGCTGGCTCAGGAATTCTGGGAGTTGAAGTCCACGAGTCATAAAGCGGCCTAGGCCTAGACCAGGGGCAGGCAACCTTGGCTCTTTTATGACTTGTGGACTTCAGCTCCCAGAATTCCCGGCATGGCTCAGGTTGGAAACCTCTCCCCTCAGTGGCTGGCTCAGGAATTCTGAGAGTTGAAGTCCACAAGTCATAAAGCGGCCTAAGCCTAGACCAGGGGCAGGCAACCTTGGCTCTTTTATGACTCGTGGACTTCAACTCCCAGAATTCCCGAGCCAGCATGACTCAGCTTGGAAACCTCTCCCTTTCCCCTCAGAGTGGCTGGCTCAGGAATTCTGGGAGTTGAAGTCCACAAGTCATAAAGCGGCCTAGGCCTAGACCAGGGGCAGGCAACCTTGGCTCTTTTATGACTCGTGGACTTCAACTCCCAGAATTCCTGAGCCAGCATGACTCAGCTTGGAAGCCTCTCCCTTTCCCCTCAGAGTGGCTGGCTCAGGAATTCTGGGAGTTGAAGTCCACAAGTCATAAAGCGGCCTAGGCCTAGACCAGGGGCAGGCAACCTTGGCTCTTTTATGACTCGTGGACTTCAACTCCCAGAATTCCTGAGCCAGCATGACTCAGCTTGGAAACCTCTCCCTTTCCCCTCAGAGTGGCTGGCTCAGGAATTCTGGGAGTTGAAGTCCACAAGTCATAAAGCGGCCTAGGCCTAGACCAGGGGCAGGCAACCTTGGCTCTTTTATGACTTGTGGACTTCAGCTCCCAGAATTCCCAAGCCAGCATGGCTCAGCTTGGAAACCTCTCCCTTTCCCCTCAGAGTGGCTGGCTCAGGAATTCTGGGAGTTGAAGTCCACAAGTCATAAAGCGGCCTAGGCCTAGACCAGGGGCAGGCAACCTTGGCTCTTTTATGACTTGTGGACTTCAGCTCCCAGAATTCCCAAGCCAGCATGGCTCAGCTTGGAAACCTCTCCCTTTCCCCTCAGCGTGGCTGGCTGAGGAATTCTGGGAGTTGGAAGTCCACGACTCATAAAAGAGCCAAGGTTGCCTACCCCTGCCCTAAACCAACTTGCTCAGACTGAAGGAAGCTACTTGGAGAAGCAACGAAATGTTGACTTCCAGACACCGGGAGACAAAACGCTCTTCTTCATCTTGAAGTCTCAAGAGACCAGGCGGGTTGTACAGGTAACAATACATTAAATAAAACCCCAGAATCTCTTAGGAGGGCTTTGACTGTCCTCCATCTCAAATTTCATCTGCTCCATCCAGTGAGAAACAATGACTTAACTAGAGGGACGGATCTACCGTAGCTCACCTGGTTTATCTGTGTGTGTTTTTTTTATAGACTTGCTAACTTTGTCCAATACAGCCAAAGTATTTCTCGTCTTATAAACAATATGATAAGGTTGCTGCGATAAACAAGGTTATTATTTTTTCTACAAGAACCAAGCAGGTGTGTTTTCTCTTTGGAAAGCTTCTGCAGAACATCCAGATTCAGCCATAGTTTCGTTCCATACAGCATTCCTTCCGTTATATGTTCAAGATGGACAGTGTTTAATATTTATTTGTTACGCATATGTAGGGGTGTGGGTCTATACGTGAGTTGTATATAGTATGTTTTAGGTGTGTGTCATGTATGTGTTTCACTTTGAGAGCGGGCAACTAAATTTCATTTTTGATGTGTGCCGTTGTGCCCACTGTAAAAAAAAAATGACAATAAAGGCTATCTTATCTTATCTTAAGGGACACGGTGACTCAGTGGGTTAGGACGCTGAGCTTGTCGATCAGAAGGTCGGCAGTTTGGCGGGTCGAATCCCGAGTGCCGCGTAGCAGAGCACCTGTTACTCATCCCAGCTTCTGCCAACCTAGCAGTTCGAAAGCACGTAAAAATGCAAGTAGAAAAACAGGGACCACTCCGGTGGGAAGGTAACAGCGTTCCGTGCGCCTTTGGCGTCTAGTCATGCCGGCCACAGGACCACGGAGACGTCCTTGGACAAGCGCTGGCTCTTTCGCTTTGAAACGGAGATGAGCACCGGCCCCTAGAGTTGGAAACGACTAGCAGGCGTGTGCGGGGGAACCTTTACCTTTATCTTATCTTCTAAGTAATTAAATCATAGCAAAGAAATTTCAGCTCGCCTGAGTACAAATTGGCTAGTATTTCTGCACTACCTCAGCTCAACGGGACTGTGATCTTCTAAAGAAAAAAAGAAAATGGCGCTAGTGGTTTTTTTTTTAATGCTTTATGATTTAACTACAGCTCATAAACCAAGAGCTAGATTTGCACGTTTTAAACTAGAATTAAGCTGTGCTAAGCCCTAGCGTGTACCCAAGTTCCCGATCACGCCTTGGCTTGTCAGCTCTTGAAGGAGGAGCAATAGCGTGATTTATTTTAAAAAATGTTCAGAAAAACCTACATTCGGGATGGAAGCAACCCATTTTATTCTTCGGAAGGTCGGCCAAGAACACTTAAACCCAACACTTATTTTGCCCTCACTACTAACTTCCTTTGGCAAAATGAAAGGAGCAAAAATAATTAATTCACGCCCCCCACCAAAATAATAATAATAATAATAGCAGGAGGGATGTGGACATTTTGATCAATACCCAAGAGGTTACATGGAGAGTCCTCGGTTTGCCACCACAATTGAGCCCAAGATTTCTGTTGCTAAGGGAGACGGTTGTTAAGTGGGTCTGGCCCCATTTTACCATCTTTCCTGCCACAATTGCTAAGTGGACCCCTGCAGTTCCTAACACGGTTATTAAATGAATCTGGCTTCTCCCTTGACTTCGCTTGTCGGAAGACCGCAAAAGGGGATCATGTGATCCTGGGACGCCGCAACCGTCGCACGTACATGCCAGTTGCCAAGCCTTCAAAGTTTGATCACATGCTGCAATGGTCGCAAGTGTGAAAAATGCTCATTAAGTCTCTCTCTCTTTTTTTTAGTGTCGTTGCAACATTGTTGTTGTTGTTAGCTGCGAAGTCGTGTCCAACCCATCGCGACCCTATGGAGAACGTTCCTCCAGGCCTTCCTGTATGGTTGAAAGTCAAGGTATATCTATCTCTATCTATCTCTGTATCTATCGATCCCTATGTCTGTCTGTCTGTCTGTCTGTCTATCTATCTAGCTACCTACCTACCTACCTACCTACCTATATCTATCTATCTATCTATCTATCTATCTATCTATCTATCTATCTATCTATCTATCTCTATCTCTATATCTATCTATCTCTATCTATCTATCTATCTATCTATCTATCTATCTATCTATCTATCTATCTATCTATCTCTATCTCTATTTATCTATATCTATCATCTATCTATCTATATCTATCTATCTATCTATCTATCTATCTATCTATCTATCTATCTATCTATCTATCTATCTATCATCTACATTCTACAGCTTCAGATTTTACTGTTGAACTTAACTTTTAATCTGCCAACAGCTTCAACTTTCAAGCAACCCACATTAAGATCGTACCGCACGCTGAGCTTTTCGCATTCACCAGAAGCAAGCTAAAAACCCCTTAGGACCGCACGCAAAAAGCATAACTCAGTCAACTCGCCACACTTAAAATAGAAAATATTATTCACGATTATCTCAGCGTGACGCGAAACAAATATATCTTATATCAAAGACCGCCGACACCGGACAGCTCTTTTCAGCTCTGATCAAATTGCCTTTCCAAAACTGCACCGTCCTTCCCATCCAGGAAACCCACAAGCTGGAATATCTTTTGAGATCTTTGTTCACTGGGCCAACCCGAGAACCCAGCGTCTCAAGTTCTTACTGACAGGTGCTTAGAAAAGCATTGGCAGAGCGTGTGTGTGTTTGTGTGTGTGTGTGGGGGGGGAAATAAAAAAAAAATCCCTCGTGCTCTTAACGGAACATTCCAGAATCTTCTCCGAGGGGTCCGTTCCTTCTCCAGACTAGACCGATCTAGAACCAGCGGCAGTGGTCCGCCACGCTTTTGGCAGAACGTACATCTTCAATCCAGAACTGGTTTGGCGTTTTGGATGCTCGGGTGGAAGACTGCCAAACTGCTTCTGGTTTTTAAGCTTCTTACTCTTTTTCAGCCCGGCCTTTTAGACTTGACTTTTGCTTTTTCTTCTCCTTCTGTCCAATAATACGGAAAAGCTTCTTCCGGGCTTCCTTCTGCCTCTTCAGCTTCGCTTCTTCCTCCATCTCTTTCGCCTTCTGATGCTCTTTAACCTGCTGGCGGTGCTGCGCCTTCTCTTTCTGCAATTTGTAGTTGTGCACCGTGCCCAGGGCCGAGAGAAGCGCTGCGACCTTAAACGTTTAAGAAGGAGCCAAATTAATTAGGGGAAAACCGCGTAACTTTTTGTTTTAAGTCGAAAGGTGGAAGATGGAATAAATACAGAGGAACAATGATCACCTGGGCAGAAAAATAAAATAAAAAAAATTAAAAAATGGGGGCCCAATAAGAGAGTTGGAAAGACGGCAGAATCTTTGCGAAAGAAAACTATAAAGTGACAATGGCAGCTGCTTTGTAAAGAAAAGGTATATAAAATGCCTTTTATATACTGACCCCCGACCTTCGTTCATTTCGCCGGGACCTAAAAACCTGGCTCTTTGAGAGCTATCTGGTCTGGACTGAGGGGTTTTAATGTTTTTAAATTGTGATTTTAATTTTTTTTGGGGGGGGGGCTAGACTTTATTTATTTATTTATTTATTTATTTATTTATTTATTTATTTATTTATTTTAATTCCATTTATATCCCGCCCTTCTCTGAAGGACTCAGGGCGGCTTACAAGCTTAGCAGTAATGTAATTTTATTTTAATTTTATATTGTATCGTTTTTAAATTTTGCCTTGTAAACCGCCCTGAGTCCTTCGGGAGTAGGGCGGTATATAAACCGAATAAATAAATAAATAAATAAATAAATAAATAAAATAAAACGTTTGACAAGTGGCACTTACCACCGGTGAGGTTAACAAAAAGGTTTCAAAAAAAAAAAATATGTCCGGCAATTGTTGGGAAACGTAGCCAAAAACCAGGCACCTATTATCATCATTTTCTCTTAAGCGCCTATGTATTTTTGACCCCAATTTTTTGCTCCAAAGCAGTCAAAAAAATTGGGGTCAAAAATACATAGGCCGCTTAAGAGAAAATGTTAAGAAAACACGTAGATTTTTTTTTAAGCCGGAACTATTTCTTTTGGGTATAATCTCAGGGGGGAAAAAAACATGAGAGAAAAAAAAATGTCTGTATTTAATGTTGCATGTATTAACAGCAGCGAGAACTGCATTCGCGCAGCATTGCAAAAATGAAGAAATATCAGCTGAAGAAAAAGATAATTAGGGAAATTTTGGACTGTGGGGGAAAATGGATAGGCTTACTTTGAAAATGAAAGCAAAAGGGACACAGAATACTTCCAAACGTGGGATGAGGTATTTTAACCAGGGGCTGGAAAAATGGGGTAGAGATGAGGAATTTAATATGCGTTATTAAGTGAAACATTTGAGCCCAGACAACACGTTGTTTACTAAGCGCTAACGAACTGCAAACCTACAAACTAATAAAATATTTTTTTTTTTAAAAAAAGGAAAGGCCCAAAGTTGATGAACCCAAGCTCAAGTTTGAAAAAACAACCCCCAAAAAGGGTCCAAGCATGACACAATGACATGCTGGGTCATAAAATTGTAGGAATTATGAACTTCGCTAACATCTAGCATTAGCACGGCCTCTTTTAAAGGACTCAGAAAGCCTGGCTCGATTGCTTTTATCGTACCCAAAAACCCACCAAAGTAATTGCTAGGATTAACTCAGGTGTTTAAATATTCTTTTTTTTTTCTCTCTCTCTCTTGATCCTCAGATCAGGAAACGATTAAAAGGTAACGCGAACAATGCCCGTCCGTCCGTTGGCGGCTGCTACCTCCTGTATTAAATTACCTACCGTCTGCAATCAAAGTCATTTAATCTAACATTATTCAAAGCAATAAATCTGGTCGCCGTATTTGCTACCTGCAGGCACCGATAAAAGAGTTCATCAGAGCTGGCAGGGGGCCTATTGCCATGGATTTTAGGAAAAAAAGCACGACCGCTAGGGCAGCGTTTACAACTTGAGTAGAACACAAACTTGGCGGAGTTTGTGCAGTTTCGCTTCTAGCTTAGAAAAAGTCAGGAAGCTTCTTAAGATTAAAAAAAAAACACCACCTCCCATACAGACTGGAGGATTGTGTAAATACAGGGAGTCCTCGACTTACGGCCCCAATTCAGCCCACAATTCACGTTGCTAAGCGAGTGAGTTAGGGGGCAGGTTCGGCCCTACTTTTACGACATTTCTTGCCGCTGCAGTTGTTTAGTTACTAACAGAACCGTGAAGTAAATCGGGCTTCCCCCATTGACTTTCGCTTGCCAGAAGGCCGCAAAAGGGGATCGCGTGATTCCCCGGGAGGCTGCGACCGTCGTAAATAGGAACCGGGTTGCCAAGCATCTGAATTTTGATGACGTGACAACCGGGGGATGCTGCAGTGGTCGTAAGGGTGAAAAATGTCTGGTTTCCCCCCCCCAGTAATGTTATATAACTTCGTACGGTCACTAAACAAGCTGTCGTAAGTCAAGGACTATCTGTAGGCAACACCGGCGTTCTTCCGGCCGGGCTTCATGGAATCGGACCGAGGATACAAATCAAAATGAAACTGGGTAGGATCAAATCCACCTCGAAATGGAATCCGTGGCAAATCTTCAATCCATTTCACTAGGAAAGGATCTTTGCGATATCCATTGTGATGTCCCAAAGGTGCTTTTTTTTTTTTAGGAGACAACTGGACTTTCCTGGTTTTTTTTTTTCTTTGAAGAGGTTTCGCTTCTCATCCCAGAAGCTTCTTCAGCTCTGAGTGGATGGCGGGGAATGGAAGGATTTACACTCCTTGCAGACGGCTGGTCATTTGCCTTCTTTTTAGAGAGTCGTCGAGGCCACTTGGAGGTTGACCTGTGTCCTCGGGATGGCTACTGAGTAGTGCAAACGATTCCAATCTACTCAGGTGATCCTTGAGGATACAGGTCAACCTCCAAGCGGCCTCAACGACTCTCTAAAAAGAAGGCAACTGACCAGCTGTCTGTAAGGAGTATAAATCCTTCCCTTCTCCACCCTCCAGTCAAGAGCCGAAGAAGCTCCGTGGATGAGCAGGGAAAGGTCTTCAAAGAAAAACACAAGGAGTATCAATCCTTCCCTTCCCGATCCTTCCGTCAGAGCCGAAGAAGCTCCGTGGATGAGAAGGGAAAGGTCTTCAAAGAAAAAAAAGAAAAGAAAAGAAAAACCAAGGAATTCCAGTTGCCTCTTGAAAAATCAGCAGCTTTGGGCCCAGCTTGACCCGGATGGCTGAGAATCTGCACGGACCAGAGACCTCAAACTTCCCGTCCTCCTCTGTCTTGACGGCTGAACATCCACGCTTAACGACTCTTCTGGGTGAAATTCAGGAGAGGTGGGGAGCTGCTAACCGAGGCCCTAAAATCGCTCCTCACCTTTCTTTCATGCGGTTCCCTGACCACCGCCGGTCTCCACTTATCCCTGGTGACTTTCTTCTTCCTCTCTTGGAACTTCGGCTTGTTCTTAAAAGGCAAGGCTTTCTGGAGAGCTTTGGGAATGTGCAGCTTGTTGAAATGTTTCTTCTCCCGCGTTATCGGCTAAGGAAAGGGAGGGGGAAAGAAGGAAAGGAAAGAAGGATAGGAAAAAGGTCAGGCTCTTTTTTCCGGACCGGGCAAAGCATACACGGGCGGGCGTTTGGTGGGATGTCCCGCGTTGAGCAAAACAAAACGAAAACGAAAGAGAAACCGAAACGCCCGGCCGATTTGTTTCAAGCTTCGAAAGCGCTTTCAGGAAGGGTGGAAGTGGAGTGTTTCGCTTTCGAAATGCAAAAGCTTGTAAGCCGCCCTGAGTCTTCGGAGAAGGGCGGGATATAAATGGAATTAAAAAAAAAAAAGAGTTGCACAATTACACACACACACACGCACGCACGCAAGAGCCAGTTCGGAGCGAAGCCTTTTGCGTTCTTTCGGTGAGCTGACTTCATTTTTGCCCTGAAACAAATGAAACGTCAAACCATCCCGACAGCAGATTCTTTATTTAAGCCGCCAACTATCATTTCTGGGGGCCTCCTCCCGACGCAAATCGTCCCACCAAAACGTTCCGCCGACCACAAATAAAAATGTTGTTTTAAGTCTTGGAACGCGCTTAAAAGTTTCCAGCAAACGTCTAAACGGCCCCTGCGGCAGCAAAATCCTGCCCCTTCCTTTAGGGCCTCTTTCTAACCATTATTCCGTCCAGCATCCTTGTCAGGATTTATCGGCCGTCCACCCGGTCTGCCAACCGGTAGTCCAACGATCTGTCTGTCTGTCCTCCATCCTCCATCAATCTAGTCCTCTATCCAGCCAGCCAGCTAGCCAGGAATCCATCCAGCTGTCTGTCTAAGCATCTTCTCTCTCTTGAATCACCTTCTCTACCAATCACCTTCTCTACCTATGTACTACTCTACCTATCTACCCTTTTACCTATCAAATTGCCTGAACTAATCCCCTAATATCTATCATCTATCTATTCCTTCCTTCCTTCCATCCATCCACTCTCAATCTAAATCTATCTATTCCTTCCTTTCCTCCCTCCCTCCTCTCCTTCTTCCATTCTTCTCTCCTTCCCTCCCCTTTCTTCCTTCCTTATCTATCTATCTATCTATCTATCTATCTATCTATCTATCTATCTATCTATCATCTATCTATCTATCTATCTATCTATCTATCTATCTATCTATCTATCTATCTCTATCATATATCCCATCTTTCTCTCTCTACCTCTCTCTATTTATTCCTATCTATATCTCTATCTCTATCTCTATCTATCTATCTATCTATCTATCTATCTATCTATCTATCTATCTATCTATCTATCTATCTATCTATCTATCTATCTATCTCTATCATATATCCCATCTTTCTCTCTCTACCTCTCTCTATTTATTCCTATCTATATCTCTATCTCTATATCTATCTATCTATCTATCTATCTATCTATCTATCTATCTATCTATCTATCTATCTATCTATCATCTATCAAATTAAATTAAATTATCTATCTATCTCTCTATCATATATCCCATCTTTCTCTCTACCTCTATTTATTCCTCTCTATCTACGTATATCTATCTCTATCATATATCCCATCTCTTTCTCTCTCTACCTCTCTCTTTCTTTCTATTTCTATCTATCTATCTATCTATCTATCTATCTATCTATCTATCTATCTATCTATCTATCTATCTATCTATCTATTCCTCTATCATATATCCCATCTTTCCCTACCTATCTGATCGCCTTATCTAGTTAATTTCTCTCTCTCTCTCTCTCTCTCTCTCTCTCTCTCTCTCTCTCTCTCTCTCCAGCCATCTATCTTACCCTCAATAAAATGATCATCCTGAATCCCTACCGTGATGCCCAAACTAAATTAGATTTCTTAATTTAGAGTCCCCCTACCCACGTGGCAGAAACCTGGCAGATTCGTGGAAGTGGCCGGTACCCGAACCGATGCATCAAGAGACAAAATCAGTCAAAACCTGCCACGCCTACCACGTGGCACGGACGGCCCCACCTTATAGAGGGAGTCCTTGTTTTGCTTCAGCCTGATGCCTTTCTCGTGCCTCAGCTGCCCCGTTGTCCTCATTCCGTTCCACGAGGATTTCTCGCCCGGAGGCTTCAGTAAAGAGGTGACCGGGTTGTAAAAGGCCGGGGCAGACACAGGATACCACGTTCGCAGGAAGACAATGTCTGAAGAGGGACAAAAATGGTTGGGGAGATTATCTTTTCTTAAATGCTGAAAGCACGGAGGTCTCTGGATTTTCACAGCTGCGATCAATTGATACCCCTTTTTGGTTTCACCTGGGCCGTGCTTCTTCTTGCTTGCAGAGTTAAAATTTGGTATAAGACTGTACCCAGCTATATAATGCCCCAACACTGCTGATGTTGGTATAGTGTCTCCCTCCCTCTCTCTCCTTCCCTCCCCTCTTTCTCCCATCCCTCCCCCTCTCCCTTGCCTTCCCCCTCCCCCTCCCTCATTCCCCCTCTCCTTCCCTCCCCTCTCCCTCCCTTTCTTGCCTTCCCTCTCTTCCTCCCTCCCTTTCTTCCTCCCCCTCCCTCTCCTTCCCCCTTCCCTCTCCCTCTTGCCTTCCCCCTCCCCCCTCCCTCCGTCTCCCTCTCCCTCCATCTCCTTCCCCCTCCCTCTCCTTCCCTCGCCATCCCTCCCTTCCTCCCTCTCCCTCCCTTTCTTGCCTTCCCTCTCCTCTCCCACTCGCCTTCCCTCTCTTCCTCCCTCCCTTTCTTCCTCCCCCTCCCTCTCCTTCCCCCTTCCCTCTCCCTCTTGCCTTCCCCTCCCCCCTCCCTCCGTCTCCCTCTCCCTCCATCTCCTTCCCCCTCCCTTTCCTTCCCTCGCCATCCCTCCCTTCCTCCCTCTCCCTCCCTTTCTTGCCTTCCCTCTCCTCTCCCACTCGCCTTCCCTCTCTTCCTCCCTCCCTTTCTTCCTCCCCCTCCCTCTCCTTCCCCCCTCCCCCTCCCTCTTGCCTTCCCCCTCCCCCCTCCCTCCATCTCCCTCTCCCTCCATCTCCTTCCCCCTCCCTCCTCTCTCCCTCTCCTTCCCTCGCCATCCCTCCCTTCCTCCCTCTCCCTCCCTTTCTTCCCTTCCCTCTCCTCTCCCCCTCACCTTCCCTCTTCCTCCCTCCCTTTCTTCCTCCCCCTCCCTCTCCTTCCCCCTCCCCCTCCCTCTTGCCTTCCCCCTCCCCCTCCCTCCATTTCCTTCCCCCTCTTCTTCCCTCCCCATCCCTCCCTCTTCCTCCCTCTCCCCTTTCTTGCCTTCCCTCTCCTCTCCCCCTCTCCCGCCCTCTTGCCTTCCCCTCCCTCCCTCTTCCTCCCCCTCCATCTCCTTCCCCCTCTCCCTCCCTCCCCTCTCCCTCTCCTTCCCTCCCTCCCTCTCTTCTTCCTCTCTCCCTCTCCCTCCCTCTGCCTTCCCTCTCATCCTCCCTCCCTCTCCCTCCCGCTTGCTTTCCCTCTCTCACCATCCCTCTCTTCCTCCCGTTCCTCTCCCTCTCTTTCCCTCCCTCTCTCTCTGTGTGAGCTACTGACTCTCTCGTCTTCCCAACTCGCCTGCCCGCCCGCCGGACAGGGCGTGTCAACCCCAGAAGCGATCCTCCTCCTGACCCTCAGAAGTCAGTTTCAGAGGAGCACAAGGGGGAAACCCAACTCACCGCTCATCAGTAACTTGTCTTCAAACGTTGCTCGGAAAGCCCCCTCTGGGGTCCTGAGGGCCTTCTTAATCTGTCCCCGGATGCCGCTCACCGTACGGATGGCCGCCCCTTCAAACCGAGCCACTTCCAGCACGGAGTTGAACATCCCCTGCATGGCGTGGGAGAACATTCCTACTTATCGGGTACCAGGATTAACAATAAAGAAAACCGATGCGTCTTCTAACTCACCTTCCTCTGTTACTTATAAGAAGAGTGTGTGTGTGCGTGTTTAATCAACAGCGGTGTCTTTGAGAGAGCCATTTCTGCCACAGTCGAAGGCAGGTGTGCCTCTAATAAGCCACGCTTTTCCCAAAGTGTGGCCAAATTTACTTCGGTGTGTTGTTGTTTTTTTTTTAAAAAAAATCGTTGCATTAAATACCAAGCCAAGATAAAATTTGAACTCTGAACTCGTACCCAGAGACTTCTGAGGGAGGGCCAGCCGTAACAAATTTAAATAAATAAAGCTGAACACCGCATGGCTCACAAAAGGCCAAGTTGCAAAATACCGCTCGAACTCCTATGTAGGAAACCTGTGACATTTCCACCTTAGGCTCACATAAAATGGCGCAGGTCTGACTCAGGGCAGAGATAAGTTTCGTTTCTGTTCATAAACTGCAGTTTACCAGAAATCAGATGATCCTGCTCCGTGCAGACGGACAATCCCGTTGGAACACGTACAAGAAAGTAACAGAAACAATGACATTCCATACAGGGCTATAGCTGAAATGTAACCATTGGAAGAGCTGCTTGTTGCTTGTGTGGTATTGTATTTCAATAAAAGAGAGCTGAGGACTTCCGGTCTGGGCCCTCATCCCGAGAACGCTCAGAGAGACGTGTCCTCATTTATTGGCAAGTCATGAGGAGCCCGCCGGGTGCGGAAAAACCCGCACTCCTACCTTAATAAAAGCTGTATTCTTGAAAATTTTGAAAGGGAAGCCAATCAGCTTTAGTTTCTTCACAATCCTTATGGACTTATCCAAGTCAAGCACCACTCCGGTTGCAGCTATCCGAAAATCGGCCTGAAATAAAACAACGAAAGTCCGCTTACAACGTATAAAGTGAAAAGTCTACGGCTTTGGATTTAGTTTTGCTTTCCCTGCAAGGAAACTCTTTTGAGTTAAAAAAAACAAAAGAGCTTTAAAGGCTTAAGAAATCAGTTTGGACCAGGGCTTAGTAAAAAACCACCTGAATATCTTCTTCTCAACGTCGCATCCATGAATGGAGCCGTTGAGGAGAACTTCAGCTGCCAAAGTTGAAGCTATTTGGGTTCGTTTTCGACAGCACACACACACACACACAAAAAGCGACCGCAGGAAGGTGACTGGAAGCCCCCCTCGCTGATGTACTCACCGTTGTACCACTCACAGATTGCACGGCTAAACACCCGGTCCCTTGTGGAGTGATGGGGCCTGTGGAGAATGTTGAATGAAACCATCAACAAATGACCTAACAGCGTGCCTCTATCTATCTATCTATCTATCTATCTATCTATCTATCTATCTATCTATCTATCTATCTATCATCTTCTATCTACCTATCGCGTGCATCTATCATTTCCTTACTCTATCATGTCCCTTCTCTATCGCCTGCATCTATCATCTCCCTACTTTATCATCTCCTTTATCATCTCTACTCTCTCGCTATCATAGCCCTACTCTCTATCAGCTCCCTACTCTATTGCCTGCATCTATCACCTCCTTACTCTATCATCTCTTCTATCACCTACATCTATCATCTCCCCACTTTCTCTATCATCTCCTTTATCATCTCCCTTCTCTCTCATCTCCCTTCTATTGCATCTCTCATCTCCCTACTCTTTCTCTATCATCTCCTTTATCATCTCCCTTCTCTCTCATCTCCCTACTCTCTCATCTCCCTTCTCTCTATCACCTGCATCTATAATCTCCCTACTCTCTCTATCTCCTTTATCATCTCCCTTCTCTCATCTCCCTACTCTATCAACTCCCTTCTCTCTATCACCTGCATCTATCATCTCCCTACTCATCTCCTTTATCATCTCCCTACTCTACCATCTCCCTTCTATCACCTGCATCTATCATCTCCCTACTCTTTCTCTATCATCTCCTTTATCATCTCCCTTCTCTCATCTCCCTACTCTATCATCTCCCTTCTATCACCTGCATCTATCATCTCCCTACTCTTTCTCTATCATCTCCTTTATCATCTCCCTTCTCTCATCTCCCTACTCTATCATCTCCCTTCTATCACCTGCATCATCTCCCTACTCTTTCTCTATCATCTCTCTTCTCTCATTTCCCTACTCTATCATCTCCCTTCTATCACCTGCATCTATCATCTCCCTACTCTTTCTCTATCATCTCCTTTATCATCTCCCTTCTCTCATCTCCCTACTCTATCATCTCCCTTCTATCACCTGCATCTATCATCTCCCTACTCTTTCTCTATCATCTCCTTTATCATCTCCCTTCTCTCATCTCCCTACTCTATCATCTCCCTTCTATCACCTGCATCATCTCCCTACTCTTTCTCTATCATCTCTCTTCTCTCATCTCCCTACTCTATCATCTCCCTTCTATCACCTGCATCTATCATCTCCCTACTCTTTCTCTATCATCTCCTTTATCATCTCCCATCTCTCTATCTCCCTACTCTATCATCTCCCTATTCTATCTATCTATCTATCTATCTGTCTGTCTGTCTGTCTGTCTGTCTGTCTGTCTGTCTGTCTGCCTTACCTTTGTAAGGCGAGCTCCAATCTGGATTAGCGTGTCCTTGTAGTTTTCTTGGCAACAGTCTAGGGCAGTTTTTCTCAACCTCAGTGGCTTTAAGATGCGTGGACTCAGCTCCCACACTGGCTAGGGAATTCTGGGAGTTGACGTCCACGCACGCATTTGAAGCTGCCCACGGTTGAGAAAGACTGGCCTGGGAGGTGCCTGCCTCTTCCTTTCTTCCAAATGGTTTTTGGTTTTTTTCAACCTAGCTGAGAGCCCTAGAACTCCTGAGGGTCTCCCCCTTCAAATCCTAATCAGGTCTGACCTTTCTTAGTTTTTTGGGGTTTTTTTAAGGTCCGCCTAGCTGAGCGTGAAGGAAGACAAAATTGGAAAACGAAAGAAAAAAAAGACGAATGGCCCACAAGGAATTGAACTTACAATCAAGATGAATGGCCCAGTTTATCAACCACCTGGCCTAAGGAATGAAGATGATTATAATCAAGATTTACAAACTCTTTTAACAGTGTAGCAAGTCAAAGCATCTTTCTTCTCCAAGGTGACTTTTTTTGTATGTATTTTTTTATGGAACAGATATAATTCTTTGCCTTTCATGGAGCTAGTTAGCAAGCATTTCAGATATTTCATCTGGCCATTAAAATACATCTTTAATGGATTGTAATACCAGCGATGTCTCTTATTTGGGGGTGCCATCTGCTTGTTTTGTTGTTGTTGTTAGTTGCGAAGTTATGTCCGACCCATCGCAGCCCCAGGCCTTCCTGTCTTCCACCATCTTCTGGAGTCCCTTTAAGCTCACGCCTACCACTTCAGTGACTCCATCCAGCCACCTCATTCTCTGTCATCTCCTTCTTCTCTTGCCCTCAACCTTTCCCAGCATTAGGCTCTTCTCCAGTGAGTCCTTCCTTCTCATTAGGTGGCCAAAGTATTTGAGTTTTAGCTTCAGGATCTGGCCTTCTAAAGAGCAGTCAGGGTTGATCTCCTCTAGGACTGACCGGTTGGATTGCCTTGCAGTCCAAGGGACTCACAGGAGTCTTCTCCAGCACCAGAGTTCAAAGGCCTCCATTCTTTGGCGCTCGGCCTTTTTTATGGTCCAACTTTCACTGCCATACATTACAACTGGGAAGACCATAGCCTTGACTATACGCACTTTTGTTGACAGGGTGATGTCTCTGCTTTTTAGTGTGCTGTCTAGATTTGCCATGGCTTTCCTCCCAAGGAGCAAGCGTCTTTTAATTTCTTGGCTGCAGTCCCCATCTGCGGTAATCTTGGAGCCTAGGAAAGTAAAATCTGTCCCTACCTCCATTTCTTCCCCATCTATTTGCCAGGAATTGAGAGGGCCGGATGCCATGATCTTGGTTTTCTTTATGTTGAGTTTCAAGCCCACTTTTGCACTCTCCTTCTTCACCCGCAACAAGAGGCTCTTTAGTTCTTCTTCACTTTCTGCCATTAGAGTGGTATCATCTGCATATCTTAAGTTGTTGATATGTCTACTTGTTATTCCCATCTAAATATCTATTGGCCAGGGATCCAAACCATTGTTCTTATGTCACTAAGGTGATGTCTGAATCTTGTGTCTAAAACAGACTTTAGAACTGTCTTGCCTTAACCAACATTGAAAGCGTCCCTACGTTTGACCAAGTCCTTTTTTCAAACTAGCAGGTAACAATGAATTGTGGTTACTGATACCGCAATTAAAAAAAAACATCTCGGCAAGGGATTCCTTGTTGCGTAAACAGCATCAAAAGCACGCAAGGCACTAGTGCCACTTTATAAAAACCTTTAGTAAAGCCACACCTGGAATACCTGCATCTGGGTTTGATCACCGCATTACAAAAAAAAGATGTTGAGACTTTGTAAAAAGTGCAGAGAAGCGTGTTAGGTAGATGACTATGGCCTAACGGGTTGGGTTGGCAATACATATAAACTATGATTGCATTGTTGTAATAGAAACTGTATTGTGTCACTTTAAATGTATGATGATTGGCCAACGCCTTTTTTCCAACGGCCATAAGAGGGAGCTAGAGACATAGCTTCTTTCTCTCTGTTATTCCCTCTGTTACATTTTGCTGTTACTTGCTGATTATTGTGGTTTGTGGGTTGGCTACTGTTTGCTAAACCTGAAGAACTGTGTTTTGACTTACGGACTGGTAAGAAGACTCTGTATCGGATAATCCTTGGACTCTTGTTATTTGCTATCATCTCTTTACTCGTGGATGACCTGGACTGATTTTTTTCTTAAGACTGGGCTATTGTATTATTCCACAAGTAAAGCTTTTTTACACACCTCAGTGTATCTGTGTGCTTGCTGCGTAAACTTGACTACTCTATTCCTAGGGGAAGAGCGTTCTCTGTGGGCACGCCTGCCCTCTGGAATGATTTACCCGTGGAACTTAGGACCACCCCCGATCTGCGTTCGTTTCGCCGGGACCTGAAAACCTGGTTTTTCGATCTATCAGGCCTGGACTGAAGGGGTTTTAGCTTTTTAAATGTTGTTTTAATTGGGCTTAATTAATGTAATGTATTTTAATTCTATATTATCTTTTATATTGTATTTTATGCTGCCCTGTAAACCGCCCTGAGTCCTTCGGGAATAGGGCGGTATAGAAATTAAATTAAATTAAATTAAAATTAAATTACTCTCAGTATCCTGCACATCCTTATCAAAGAGCAACGAAGATGATTAGAGGGCTGGAGGCTAAAACACAGGAAGAACATTTGCAGGGATTGGGTAGGAAAAAAAAAGGACCAGGCATCACACAATAGCAGTCTTTCAATATTTGAGGGGCTGCCAGAAAGAAGAGGGAGACAATCTATTTTCCAAAGCACCCGAAGGCCAGACAAGGAACAAATGGATGGAAACTAATCGAGAAGTAGGGAAGCAACCTGGAATCAAGGAGAAACTTTCCTGACAGCGAGGACAACTAACCAGTGGAACAGAAACTGCCTCCAGAAGTTGTGGGTCCTCCAACACAAGAGGTTTTTAAGAAGAGACTGGACAGCCGCTTGTCTCAAATGGCGTAGGGTTTCCTGCTTGCACAGGGGGCTGGACTAGAAGACCTCCAAGGTCCCTTCCAGATCTACTCTGATTGAAAGTCCTGCACAGTACCTCGTCTTACGTCCGAAAGTTGTGACGTGAGCTCTTACCCCAGAAAGTTACTCCGCAGTGCATATGTTGTGGCGTATATTTAAGTAGCCTGTGACGACCGTTGTGGTCTTCTATGTAATACATAGGAATTGTCTGGAACCGCCTCCAGCCTAGAGACAGAATCAGAGGATCGCGGGTTTTGAGGATTTTCTTGTACCAGCGATGCTTCTTCAACCGCATCTGAAGAGAGAGAGAGAGAGAGAAAGGAAACAATTTCATCTCAAAAGCCATTTCAACAATCTCTCCCTCACCTTCGCTGAGAAAAGTTTTCTTTTTTTAAAAAAATCAATATGTTTTATTAATTTTTATTTAACATAATCACCTTAATATTCGGTAGATAGTGCGTTGTCCGGGTTTACGTTTAGCAAACATTCACTAAGAATTCAGTTCTGTAATCTATAATCCACGTGATAATTTTGCATGATTTCCTCTTTTCCTCATAGTGTTTGCTTTTTTTTACCAACCTTAAGTTAAGACAATTCTTATTGTTTTAATAAATGGTAATTATGTATAAAAGTTTTCTAATATTTCTATAAAGAATAATCACCACAATATAATGTTCTTTTTCTTATCTAATCCCTCTGGTTGTCTCATCATATATATCCTGTTTACAGTTCTTATTTGCATTTGTTTTTCCCACAGTGTTCTAAACACTTTCACTGGTTTAAGATTTTCTCAGAGTTAATTACATTTAAATATTTAAATCTATTTTTTTTCTCACGTAAACCAACCCAATGCTTTTACCTTTTCTATAAAGAATAATCACCACAATATAATATTCTTTTTCTTATCTAATCCCTCTGGTTGTCTCATCATATATATCCTGTTTACAGTTCTTATTTGCATTTGTTTTTCCCACAGTGTTCTAAACATTTTCACTGGTTTAAGATTTTCTCAGAGTTAATTACATTTAAATATTTAAATCTATTTTTTCTCTCACGTAAACCAACCCAATGCTTTTACCTTTTCTTAAGGAATAAATAAGACGAGAAAGAGAAAGAAGGAGTTTTCAGTTGCATGTAAAAGTATGGAAGGCACAGAGGGGGCTGCTTCGAAAAAAATGTGTGTGTGGTTGAGCTTTCAAAACCCCCAGGAAATAAGGCACAACTCCTTGGCAACAACTTAACAACAATGCACAGAAGGTCAAATACATATAGATAGGAAAATACGTATGTATGTATATGGGTATGTATAGATGTATAAAGGTAAAGGTAAAGTTTCCCCTGCACATGCGTTGCTAGTCGTTTCCGAATTTAGGGGCTGGTGCTCATCTCCGTTTCAAAGCCGAAGAGCCAGCGCTTGTCCGAGGACGTCTCCGTGGTCATGTGGCCGGCATGACTAGACGCCAAAGGCGCACGGAATGCTGTTACCTTCCCACCGGAGTGGTCCCTATTTTTCTACTTGCATTTTTACGTGCTTTCGAACTGCTAGGCTGGCAGAAGCTGGGACGAGTAACAGGCGCTCACTCTGCTACGTGGCACTCAGGATTCGACCCGCCAAACTGCCGACCTTCTGATCGACAAGCTCAGTGTCCTAACCCACTGAGCCACCGCATCCCTTGTATAGATGTATACACACCTTCAGAAAAAGGTACATTCAGAAGGACATGAGAATCTCTGTCTATCACGGAAGGGGACATAATGGCCAAGTGGTTAAGGACACTGAGCTTGTCAGACGGAAAGCTGACAACTTACGTTTGAGACCCGAGCATCAAGGGATAGGGTGAGCCCCGTTCCTTGCCTCAACTCCTGCCCACCTAGCAGTTCGAAAGCATGCAAGTGTGGTGGGAAGGCACCAAGACCCTGAGTGTATAGTTATGCTGGCCACATGACCCCAAAAGCGTCTTCAGACAACACTGGCTACTTCGGTTAGGGAATGGAGAGGAGTCGGACACAACTGCATAGAGAAAAAAATGTACCTTCATATATCACGGTTAAAAAGCGTGCAAGAGCGTAACACACCTGAACGTAGCCCACGTTTCCTTCCGTGTTTCCGAGGCCGCCCAGGACGATTGGGTAACGTGGGTCAAAATGCAGCACCAGTTCACACGGGACGTTCTCCAGTTCTACTCGGATATACATGCCCGGTCGAAATCCTTCGTATTGAATTCGGGTTTCGTCATCTTGATCGTCAAACTCAAGTCTGTTAAGCTGCATTGCAAACGTTAAGAAGGAAGGCGATGCTTTATCGCACGGGGGTCCGTCAAGACAATCCCACAGCTGATGTTGGCTGCGTACGGGGCCAATTCTGCCGAGTTACAAAACGAGAATCTGCGCTTCCGCCACAGGCCACGCCTGGATTAGGGCTCACCTTGTTAAAGGTTGTGTGCCTCTCTTGTGCGTTTCTTACTGTGCCGTTGGGTTACCGTGTGAACCAGTTTTTTACGACAATTCAGGCATGAGAGTGTGTGACTGGACCCAAGGTCAGCCTAAGGCAAGACTGGAACTCCCAATCTTCTAGCCTAGTGCCTTACACCACTACACCAAATTGGTTCTCAAATAATAACAACGCTTCATGCCAGTTGCTCTTAACCTTTTCTTTACCAAGGATAACCCTTATTAAATACCTTTTGTGGCCACGGACCATGGCCATGGACCCCCAAGACTTAAGATTTAAATCATGACATTTCTTCAAGCCTTTGTGGACGCCCCCCCCACCATGGTGACATCATGGCCCCTGGGGGTCCACGGACTACGGATTGAGAGCCACTGCTTTACGCTATAACATAGAGCTGCGGTGGGGCAGGGGTTAGAATGCAGGATTGCAGGCTCAGCCCACTGTCAGCAGTTCGACCCTGACCGACTCAAAGCCAACTCAGCCTTCCATCCTTCCGAGGTCAGTCAAACAAGGACCCAGATTGTTGGGGGCGAATAGGCTGACTCTGTAAACTGCTTAGAGAGGGCTGTAAAGTACTGAGAAGCGATATCTAAGTCTAAGTGCTATTGCAGGCTAACTCTGCCCACTGTCAGCAGTTCGACCCTGACCGACTCAAGGCCAACTCAGCCTTCCATCCTTCCGAGGCCGGTCAAACGAGGACCTAGATTGTTAGGGGGCAACGTGCCGACTTTGTAAACCGCTTAGAGAGGGCTGTAAAGCACTGTGAAGCGGTATATAAGTCTAAGTGTTGTTGCTATAATAAACCTGGCATCATTTCTCCCTCCCTGCTTTGTTTACCCCAAAGACAGTCCAGATGGAGCAATATGAAATTTCCTTCTCCTGCTGCTGGCTTTGCTAACGGATTGGCGCACCTTTTCCCAACGTACGCTCGGCACGCGAAGCTTTGCTGGGCCCTTCTCTTTGCCTCTGGAGCACTGCGGCAAGCAAACGTTACCTACCTGAGCTTGCTTCTGCAGCTCCTCCTTCAAGTCATCGAAATAGGTGGCGTTCCCATCGTATTCGGCATCAAACATCTCTTTCAGCTTACGCTTCTTGGCGACGCGATTCTTCTGCTCTTCCTCCTCCGCCGCCCCTTTGTCGTTCTTTCCCTCGTGATCCTCTCCTTCTTCGTTGGCCACCTAATGGCGTGAAGGAAATAATAATAATAATAATAATAATAATAATAATAATAACAACAACAACAACAACAACAACAACAAAAATAATAATAATAATTCAAGTCAATCGAGCTTTTAATTTTTTTTATTCTCCCCCAATGAAATCTGCAGCGCCGGCGTTAAAAAAAATAAATAAAAATAAATCCTTGACCGATGCCTTTTTTCTACGCCCAACAGGTTTACGAGCTTTACAAGGTTTACAAAGACTCGGAAGTTAAATCCCAGCAGTCCTCGAATTACGAGCAGGATGGAGCCCAAAACCTCTGCTGCTAAGCCAGACAATGGTTCGGTGAATTTTTGCCCCGTTTTGACGACCGTTCTTGCTGCACTTAAACGAATCACCGCAGAAGTTAACTTAGTAACCCGGTTTGCGAGGCAAAGCTGGCTTTCCCCGTTGATTTAAAAGGTCTCCCAAGGGGGTCACGTGACCCACCCACCCCGGGGGGGGGCACTTAAAATATGGGTCAATTGCCAAAGGTCTGAATTCTAATCGCATGACCTAATCAGAGGATGCTGCGAGGGTCGTTAAGGGTGAAACACGGCCATAAGTCGCCGTGAACGGCCGCTAAAATGAACCCGTCGCTAAGTCGAGGACTGCCTGTACTTAAAGTTTGAAACCTTTCACGCTTTTCCAGGACTTGAGCGTTCCTCAGGAGGAGAGGCTTAATTGTTAATTAATTAACTATTACTTAATTATCCCACAGGATCCACCGGTTATGTCACACCCAGGACAGTCCCAAACTTTTTTTTCAGGAGGCAACTGGAATTTCTTGTTTCTTTTCTTCGAAGACGTTTCGCTTCTCATCCCAGAAGCTTCTTCGGCTCTAACTAGAATGACGGACAACGGAAAGGGTTGAGACTCCACCTGCATTTGAAAGACAAAGGTCCCTCTTTGGAAGATACGAGAGGACCAGCTGGTTTGAAAGAGGGGTCAAAGAGGCCACCTGGGTCAAAATTGAACACCCCTCCCTCGACAGAGGGAGAAGGATACGACATCATCCATCTCCGGTCTACAACACAAGTCCTTTCAGCAGCTCCAAGAAGGCTCCACACCAAATGACCAGCTGTCTGCAAGGAGTATAAATCTTTCCATTCCCCACCATCCAGTCAGAGCTGAAGAAGCTTCTGGGATGGGGAGTGAAACGTCTTCGAAGAAGAAAAACAAAGAAAGTCCAGTTGCCTCCTGAAGAAAAAGCATCTTTGGGACAACCAGGACCCTGGGTGACTGAGAATCTCCGTAGACGTCTCTCAAACCTCATGTTCTTCATCAGCTGATCTGCCTTTATACACGGTTCCCGTCTCGAGGTCTTCAAAATCACCGTATATTTCTTCTGGAGAAAAAAAATAAATACAAATAAGTCCTTGAGTTGTGACCGTAATTGAGCCCGGTCATTATGGTTGCTAAATATCGGTGGTTGCAACCGGACCTGATTTTACACCTCTTTGTGTGTGTGTGTGTGTGTGTGTGGAAAGTCAATGCTGGTTTCCAGCAAACCGTGATAAATCACAGTCACATGAGTCGAGGGATGGGTAGGCCTGGGTGGAAAAAAAAACAGAATAAAGGAGAAAAACAGAAAAAAAAACATATGTTTGTGTGTGTGTGTGTGTGTGTGTGTTATTGCTGTTATGTTGTTAAATTTTTTTCCCCGTTTTTTTCCAAACAGGTTTGGGGGGAAAAAAAGTATGAGGGGGAGGGAACCGACCCGTTTTTCCCCCCGATTTTTCTGGGGTTTTTTTCCCCCAGGCCTTCCCATTTCTACATCTATGAGGCACTGGGAATTGGCCAGTTGCCAAATGGCCAAAAAAACACAATCATGTGACCCCAATGAGGATGGGCTGGTATCAAAACTTCAAAAGTGGGTTGCGAGTCCACCGCTACTTCAAAGTGTTGCTAAAAGCAACCCATCGTTAAGTCGAGGACTATAATACTTTTTTTTTTTTGGCCAGGTTGCCCCCACCCAAAAATAAATAAGGACACATTCTGATTTACCATCTTCTTTCAACAATTTTTCGGCGTCTTTGTCCGCTTCCCACTTTCCGGTCACGAAACAGTCTCGGATGCTGTCCATCACCTGCAAAATAAACGTCTTCTGTTTTAACAACATAGATTCACAGCGACCGACCATCATTTTTTTCCCTCAGATTATTCCATCAGGCCTGGAGGCAAGCTCTTTGCAAATGCTTACCGACTTTTGGTCACCAGCGAAACGCTCAACTTACAACTGTTCGTTCTGTTATGCGTGTAATATAAAACACATTACATGTTGTACGTATCATAGAAAACATGTAAGGAACAGTTGCGGGAATTGGGTATGTCTAGTCTAATGAAGGGACGCAGTGGCTCAGTGGGTTAGGATGCTGAGCTTGTTGATCAGAAGATCGGCAGTTTGGCGGGTCGAATCCCGAGTGCCGCGTAACAGAGTGAGCGCCTGTTACTCGTCCCAGCTTCTGCCAACCTAGCAGTTCGAAAGCAAGTCAAAATGCAAGTAGAAAAATAGGGACCACTCCGGTGGGAAGGTAACAGCGTTCCGTGCGCTTTTGGCATCTAGTCATGCCGGCCACATGACCATGGAGACGTCCTCGGACAAGCGCTGGCTCTTCGGCTTTGAAAGGGAGATGAGCACCCGCCCCTAGAGTCAGAAACGACTAGCACGCGTGTGCGGGGGAACCTTTACCTTTACCTAGTCTAATGAAAAGAAGGAGCAGGGGAGACCTCATAGCAATGATCCAGTATTTGAGGGGCGGCCACAAAGAAGAGGGGGGGGGTCAACTTATTTTCCAAAGCACCTGAAGGCAGGACAAGAAGCAACGGATGGGAATTAATCAAGGAGAGAAGCAACCTGGAACTAAGGAGGAATTTCCTGACAGTGAGAACAATTAACCAGTGGAACAACCTGCCTCCACAAGTGGTGAATGCTCCAACATTGCAAGTTTTTAAGAAGACACTGGACAGCCATTTCTCTGAAATGGTATATAGGGTTTCCTGCCTGAGCAGGGGGTTGGACTAGATTACCTCCAAGATCCCTTTCAACTATTCTATTCTATTCTATTCTATTCTATTCTATTCTATTCTATTCTATTCTATTCTATTCTATTCCATTCCACATTCTATTCTATTCTAATTCCATTCCATTCCATTCTCTATTCTATAATCTGTCTATTCTATTCTATCATTATTCTATTCTATTCTATTCCATTCCATTCCGCATTCTATTCTATTCCATTCTATTCTATTCTACAATCTTTTATTCTATTCTATTCCATTCCATTCCACTCCATTCTATATTCTATTCTATTCTATTCTACAATATGTCTTCTATTCTAATTATTCTATTTTCTATTCTATTTTATTCTATTCTATACCATTTCACTCCACTCTATATTCTATTCAATTCTACAATGTCTTCTATTCTATTCTATTCCATTCCATTCCATTCCATTCCATTCCATTCCACTCCACTCCACACCACTCTATATTCCATTCCATTCCATATTCTATTCTATTCTATTCTATTCTATTCTATTCTATTCTATTCTATTCTATTCTATTCTATTCTTCTATTCTATTCTATTCTATTCTATTCTATTCTATTCTATTCTATTCTATTCTATTCTATTCTATTCTACAATCTGTCTTCTATTCCATTCCATTTCACACCTCTCCACTCCATTCTATATTCTATTCCATTCCCAATGTGTATGCGTTTGGAGATCTTTAAGAACGCTTTCACGTTCCTTCTTCAACTTCACAGACTTGGTGAGACTCATGATGCCAGGACAAACTGGCCCCAGTTCCAAGAAGACCGCATCTGAGAAATCTCCAGAAGTCCTACCTCATCCAAGTCCCAGTCTTGCCCGGTTTCCACGGGAAATTTGGAGCAATCCAGAGCATCAATCTTTCGTTTCGATTCTTTGTCTGGACGACTGACGCGAAACAGCCCTCCGAGTTCTTCCTCTCTTTCTCCTTCATCCTCCTCCTCCTTGTCCTCGGCCACTGAGGACGAATCGAGGCAGCATTTTAGTGACAATTAAGTCTCCACAGAGGCGTTACCAACCTACCTTACGTCTAGTTGTCACCTGGTGTGTTTTTTTTTTTGTTAATCGCCTGTCCAGCTGACCGCCAACACTGATCATCAACACTCTGGATCAGGACTGATTTATTCAAAAATCATCGTCTCCTAATTATGCACATTAGCTACGGTTCGAAGTTGCAACGGCACTGGAGGAAGTGACTTTACAACTAGTCCTCGCACTCAGGAGCATCACTGCGCGCACACGCACACACGCACACACACCCCCCAGTTAGATCAAAGCAGGCCCTGGACAGCTGGCCTTTATTTAGGTTTCTGTCTGCACTTCTCTGGCAGATTAATTCCCGAGGTTTAATGTTTTAAATCCAGTAAACCTCCCCAAAGACAGTCCCTAGGCAGGATGGTATGTATGTAAATACTGAAAATTATTTATTTATTTATTTATTTATTTATTTATTTATTTATTTATTTATTTATTTATTCATTCGGTTTATATACCGCCCTACTCCCACAGGCAAAATTTAAAAACAATACAATACAAAATTAAAATTAAAATTAAAATTAACTTATCGCTGTAAGGTCCCACCCCAATCCACCTCTTAGGAAAGAAGAACTCTTGGGAGACAGAATTGTCCAAAAAAGGAACTTTTACTAAAACATGATTGCCAGTGGGAAATCTAGACAGGACCTGAAAACTGTGTTACAGGTTGTGTCCCCGAGTGAAAAAACCCCTCCCCTCAGTCCACTCACCGCCCTGAGTCCTTCGGGAGAAGGGCGGTATAGAAATTTAATAAAATAAATAAATAAATAAATAAATTAGGGTTCAGGTGTCAAAACCTCCCAAGGGAAGAGGGATCTTCCATGCCTTTACCACATATCCTTCCTCCTTTTCAGATTCTAATCAGAGATACAAACCAGATATATAAATCTAAATCTATATATATATATATATGGCTGACTGATGAAAACTAATAAGTTTGAAATGCATATCAGTCTCCCTTAATTCTTTGTTAGCAATTTAAAATTTACACAAATATGAGCTGTCACCGGTGTGACTACTGCCTGTCGATGGCCTTCAGGTTAGGCTGACACAGGAAATAAAGATTTGTCCCATGTTTGGGGCCTAGCAAGGTAATCTAAAAATAGTTAACAAGCATTTGACATATATATATATATATATATATATATATATATATATATATATATATATATATATATATATGTGTGTGTGTGTGTGTGTGTGTGTGTGTGTGTGTGTGTGTGTGTGTGGTGTGTGTGTGTGTGTGTGTGTGTAAATTTTTAAATTGCTAACAAAGAATTAAGGGAGACTGATATACATTTCAAACTTATTAGTTTTCATCAGTCAGCCATACCCTTCTGAGATTCGAACCCTCAGAACCCTCAGAAGGGTATGGCTGACTGATGAAAACTAATAAGTTTGAAATGCATATCAGTCTCCCTTAATTCTTTGTTAGCAATTTTAAAATTTACACAAATATGAGCTGTCACCGGTGTGACTACTGCCTGTCGATGGCCTTCAGGTTAGGCTGACACAGGAAATAAAGATTTGTCCCATGTTTGGGGCCTAGCAAGGTAATCTAAAAATAGTTAACAAGCATTTGACATATATATATATATGTATACCTTCCTTCCTCTGTACACCGCCCCGAGTCCCTCGGGAGAAGGGCGGTTTATAAAAACTAATAAATAAATAAATAAATAAATAAATAAATAAATAAATATATATATATATATATATATATATATATATATATATATATATGTGTGTGTGTGTGTGTGTGTGTGTGTGTGTGTGTGTGTGTGGGGTGTGTGTGTGGGGTGTGTGTGTGTGTGTGTGTGTATAAAAAAATCTAAATAAATAAATAAATCTCTCCCCCCACACTCCCTTTTCTTTGTTCTTCTCAGTTCAAAGGTTCTTCCCCTGGTCTAATGACGGCCTCCAGGCAGGCTGAAATAATACAGCCTTGCGACAAATGGATGAGGATGGCCAACTAACATCTTCTCTCCTCCTCCTCCTCCTCCTCGGGAATGGCAGAATCCAGTGAGGGATGTAAGATGTTAGAACGTACAGATAAGGGTTTATGAATGGGATATCAATGGATTCTGGCAATCGCCGAGTCTCGGAGGGCTGCGTTGCCAATTCCACATTTAACCCTCTTACCACTGCCTGCATTTCCAACCTGGCAGGCAGGCTGCCTTTAACGCCCCTCCCGCCAAGCTAAAAGAAACTCAAAAAGGCTTTCTCCCGGTGACGAATTGCAATGAAGAGTCCCAACAGAAAAGGGGAAATGATGGCTTGTTTCCTTGCTTGCTTTCATCGTACTAATGATTGACTGATGACCATCTCACTAAACCTTGAGCCTTCACCTGTGCTTAAGGTCCGTCCTTCCTTCCTTCCTTCCTCCCTCCCTTAAGCCTGTCAGGATTGAACTGCTGGCTGTGGGCAGTACTGCATTGTACTGTGGCACCATAGCTCCCTCCCTTCCTTCCTTCTCTCCTTTCCTTCCTTCCCTCCCTCCCTCCCTCCCTTCCTTTCTTTCCTTCTCTCCCCTTTCCTTCCTTCCCCTTCCTTCCTCCCTTCATTCCTTCCTTGACCTTTCTTCATTCCTTCCTCCTCCTTCCCTCCCTCCCTTTCTCCCTCTCTTCCATCCTTGACTTCCTCCCTCTTTCTTCCATCCTTGACCTCTCTCTTCCCTTCCTTCCATCCTTGACCTACATCTATTTGATTTATTTTATTTTATTTTTTACATTGTTGAACGCTTAGTGATGTGGAACATAGTCCCTACAGGATGAGGTAAATGAGGTAACCAAAGCAAGTCAAGCAAGCATCGAAGAAAGCTTTTCAGACCGCTGCTTTCTGGGCCGCACAGGCTATATAAGATCACCTCATAAATGTATGGAATTCCTTCTCTGTTTCAAAATTTATATCCCTTTGATAGTTGCTGAAAGTTTCTATGTAGATTATTGTACTAATTTTAGGTATCATACTTTCTCCTTTTAATGTATGATGTTCTGGGTGGGAGGAGGGGTGTGTGTGAAATAAAATAATTAAATAATTTGAAGAAATTATATCTTCCAGTATAAAAATTATGACAGTCCACCTAAATAATGGAATTGTCAAAGGAAATTCCTTCCCATTGGTTTCAAGGACACAGAAGGAATCTCCCATATCTCTTTCTCTTTCTCTCTCTCTCTCTATCTCTACCTATTTATCTGCCTACCTACCTCTCTGTCACATCTTCCTTCCTTCCTTCCTTCCTTCCTTCCTTCCTTCCTTCCTTCCTTCCTTCCTTCCTTCCTTCCTTCCTTCCTTCCTGCCTCCCTCCCTCTCTCCCATTTATACCTACTGTACTCTTTTATTAATACAGGCAGGGCGATATATTTTTTACCTGTTCCATAAACAAGTTTGCGGAGATTCGGAATAGCCTGTTGCTGTCTCAAAAAGGCTTCGGCTGCCTTCTGGGTGAGGCCCTCTTTCCATCTCAGAGCCCCTGAAAGGGGAAAATATATCGTTCCTTTATATAAATCAGATTAAACAGTCAATGATCTCCCTTCCCAGCCCCCCCCCCCGGGCTTTTAATGCCACTTACATAAAGATGTAAAATTCGTTGGGGTGAATTTTTTAATCTGTGCACGTCTCCCGAATAGGAGATGCACAGCAGAGCAGGCGTACCTATTCAGGCGTCCCACTGCGCTCGTTGGGCTAATACCAAAGTAACTGTGCATGGGATCTGAACCTTACTTTCCATGCTAGAAAGGGACAAGGTAACTGTTGATAAATACATAAATGAAGAGCCTTGGTGGAGCAGTGGGCTGACGCCTCCTTAAGTAACACCAGCTGCCTGCCATTAGTGCAGGTTCGAGTCCCACCAGGCTCAAGGTTGACTCAGCCTTCCATCCTTCCCAGGTAGGTAAAATGAGGACCCAGATTGTTGGGGGCAATTAAGCTGACTTTGTAATAATGCCGCTTGGGGTGTGTGTGAAAGCCCTAATAAGCAGGCATATACATAGAATGAAGGCTATTGCTAAGCACATTTGATTTGTGCTTCTTAGATTGTAAGCTGCCCTGAGTCTTCGGAGAAAGGGCGGGATATAAATGGGATTTTAAAAAAATAAATACAAAATGGTTGCCAACGGAAGTGCAACCGAAGAGTGTTTTTTTTTACAAACGTTTAAAGAAATTGACTCTAGCCAAAACATGTCATGACGCTTGGATAACACCGTCAAAAGGAAATGAGTAACTGGCCTAAAACGTCTTCAAAAGAAAAGAATAAAAACAACAGAGTCCAGATGCCTCCTGAAAAAAAAAACCACCTTTGGGACAACCAGGACCTGGAGTGAAAGGAGAATCTCCGTAGACTTTTAGCCAGGCCCTTTGGGATGAACGCCCTTCGGATGGTGTGGGAGTTATTGGTGTGGGAGTTATGAATGGATTTCCAGAATATATATATATATATATATATATATATATATATATATATATATATATATATATATATATATATATATATATATATATATATATATATATATATATATATATATATATATATATGGATCTTTGGTCATTCGGGTTTTTTCCCCACGTAGAGTTGAAGGTGTAAGATAGATAGATAGATAGATAGATAGATAGATAGATAGATAGATAGATAGATAGATAGATAGATAGATAGATAGATAGACAGACAGATATAGATAGATAGATAGATAGATAGATAGATAGATAGATAGATAGATAGATAGATATAGATAGATACAGATATATATATATAGATAGATATAAATAGATAGATAGATAGACAGACAGACAGACAGACAGATAGATATAGATAGATATATTGCACACTACAGGAACCATTTGCCCCACTCAGGTGACCTCGAGGACACAGGTAAACCTCCAAGTGGCCTCAACGACTCCCTAAAAAAGAAGGCAAACGACCAGCGGTCTGCAAGGAATGTAAATCCTTCCATTCCCCACCATCCAGTCAGAGCTGAAGAAGCTTCTTGGATGAGAAGGGAAACGTCTTCAAAGGAAAAAAACAAGAAAGTCCAGTTGCCTCCTAAAAAAAAAAAAGAGAGAGAGAGGCACCTGTGGGCCCTAAAACATCACAACCAACCTTTCGGGAGACTCACAGGTACATACCAGCTGTTTCTGAAGGAAAACCAGAGTCCTCTTTATATTCTTCATCCTCTTTCAAGAGATCTTCCACGTCATCTTCGTTCTTCAGCCACCCAGAATCTTCTCTCTTGTTGTCAGCGCTTTCTGGTTGAGTCTCTTCCTGGTCCAAGCGTTTGAGGTCCTCCTCCTCCTCCTCCTCCTCCTCCTCTTCCTCCTCTGAGGTACCTTCTTCAACGGAGGACGAAGGTCCACCTGTGTCTGATCTTGATGCCCCTACAGGTCTCCCGTTCTCAGTCGCCGCTTTTTTAGCCAGCCTTCCGCTGTTGCCCATCTCCTGGTCGGCTGAGAAAGGTCTACTAAAACGAGCCGCGTTTCCGGCGCTGGATTCCGAACCCGCTCCCTCCAATTCCTCTCCACTTTCATCGGCCTCTCCGAGGTCATTTCCTTCTCCATCCCCAGAACTCTTCTCAAGATCGTCGTCGCTGTCGGCGAACGCGGGCAATTCTGTCAGCCCTGCAGGCTCCGGCTCTTCCTTACGTCGCTTGGAAGATCTCGGAAAGGGAAAATTATGGTCACCTTCTTGGCCTTCCTCCTTGCTGTCGTTTTGCCCCAGGTCCTCATGCCCAGACATTGCCTCTTCCTCCTCCTCCTCCTCCTGCTCTTCTTCATCGTCCTCTTCGTCATCCTCTTCATCACTCCGGTCTTCGTTTTCAAACACCGCCTTCCGCCGCGTCCTGCCGGTTTGCGGGTCGCGCTCCTGTTCTTCTTGAGGCATCGCAAAAACGCTTAGCGAATATAAAAATGGGAAACCTGTTAAGGACCCAACGAAGCTCTCAAGAATAAAGACAGGGTCTAAAGCCCTTGACAAGTCGGACGGTCCTCGGCTGACAACAGTTCACTTAGCGACCGTCCCAACGTTACAACGGCACTGGGAAAAAAGGTGACTTAGGACCGTCTTTCGCCCCTATGACCGTGGCAGCATCCCTGTGGGTCGCGTGATCAACATCCGGATACGCTTGGCCACCGACTCATACTTACGACGGTCGCACCGTCCCCAGGGTCACGGGATCCCCTTTTGCAACCTTCTGAGGAGCCAAATCAACGGGGGAAGCCGGATTCACTTCAGCACCGTGTTGGTGATTTAACGACGGCAATGATTCGCTTAACCACGGTGGCAAGGAAGATGATAAAATGGGGGGGGGGAATTCGCTTTACAAACACCCCACTTAGCAACAGGACATTTGGGTTCACTTGTGGGCATAAGTCGAAGATCCCCTGTACTTTAATTCACCCAAGATAAATTCCACAATTTATTTTCTTCCTTACAGTCAGCGTTCTGGTACTGAGGGAGTTATAAATGCAGCTTGGGCAAATAACGGCATTTAAGGGAGGGAGGGAGGGAGGGAGGGAGGAAGGAAGGAAGGAAGGAAGGAAGGAAGGAAGGAAGGAAGGAGCTGTGGTGCCACAGTACAATGCAGTACTGCCCACAGCCAGCAGTTCAATCCTGACAGGCTCAAGGTTGACTCAGCCTTCCATCCTTCCAAGGTCGGTAAAATGAGCAGCCAGATTGCTTGGAGACAAAATGCTGACTCTGTAAACCATTCAGGGAGGGCTGTAAAGCACCCTTTAGTGGCATATAAGTCTAAGTGCTATTGCTACTAAGCCTTCCATCCTTCTGAGGTCGGTAAAATGAGGACCCAGATTGCTGGGGGTCATAGGCTGACTCGGTAAAGCACTCAAGAGAGGGCCGTAAAATCACTGTAAAATGTTATATAAGCCTCGGTGATGTCGCTACAATCAACAGCTTTTCCATTTTCAATTCAGAGCAGAGCCGGAAGGGACCTTGGAGGTCTTCCAGTCCAGCCCCCTGCTCAAGCAGGAGAACCGACATCAGTGATGGAGAACCTTTAGGAGACCGAGTGCCCAAGCTGCAACCCAAAACCCACTTGGGTGGGTGCCAGGTGGGCGTGGCCCATTGGGTGGGCGTGGCCCATTGGGTGGCTGTCACTGCGGTAGTAACGGCAGACTGGGTGGGACTAAAAAGTTCAATCAATCAATTCCAACTGTGCGAGATCTTTGTTTTCCCCGCGAGAAGTTGAAATTGATTAACTGAACCTCTTCTTTTTGGTACACGGCGGCGGAAGCCTAAAGCGAAAAGGCTTTATGAAACCCTGCTGAAGGCCTAGGACTGGGGCGACGGCGCGTGTGCCCGCAGAGAGGGCTCTGCGTGCCACCTATGGCACGTGTGCCATGGGTTTGCCACCACAGGTATAGGTTCTCCTGCTTCTAGTCTGCTGGACTAGAAGACCTGTGAGGTCCCATTCCTATTCTATTCTATTCTATTCTATTCTATTCTATTCTATTCTATTCTATTCTCTATTCTGTTCTCCTACTCTACTCTACTCTACTCTACTCTACTCTGTTGTTATTCCATTCCATTCCATTCCATTCCATTCCATTCCACTCCACTTCCATTTCATTCTATTCTATTCTATTCTATTCTATTCTATTCTATTCTGTTCTGTTCTGCTATTCCATTCCATTCCATTCCACTCCACTCCACTCCACTCCACTCCACTTCCATTTCATTCTATTCTACTCTACTCTACTCTACTCTACTCTACTCTAGTCTACTCTACTCTACTCTACTCTACTCCACTCCACTCCACTCCACTCCACTCCACTCCACTCCACTCCATTCCAAAAACAAGAAAGTCTAGTTGCTTCTTGAAAAAGCACCTTTTGGATTGTCACTTCTACATTTCTCTAATATAGAGAATGTTGCACCAAACTTTCCTTAATATATAACCTTACTTTGGCATAGGTTCGCCACCACGGCCCTACATCTTTTGAGGCAAACGGCTGTCCAGACTCTTCTTGAAAAAACCTCCGCTGGTGGGAGCAGCCCCCCCCCCCGCTTCCGAAGGGTGGCGTGTGCGAATCGTCCCACCTACCTTTCGTTCTCGACCCCTTCGGTCTCTAAAGGCTGGGAGTCCATGAAGAGGGAGACTTTGCTGGAAGCCATTTTCGCATCGATGGTGGAATGTGCCGAGATGAGGCTCTGGACCAGCTCGTGGTTCGGTCTCCCTTCCTCCTGACGAATCAACAGCGTTTCGGTCACTCTTTTCTAACCCCGAGGTTTAAGGGAACACATTTATCGCAGCCCTGCTTTAGCAGCCTGCCAACGAGCGCCGAAGATTTCAAGGAACGAAACCGAATTGCCTTCTGGCAATTTAATTAAGCCTCCCCATGCCAAGGGCCAATCGAACTTTTAAAGAATTTAATAAAAAAACCTCTTTGCAACCCATTGGCAAGGTCCTGTATGTTAGGCCAAAGCCACAGGGGCCAGTCCAAGTTTGAGGATCCCGGCGATCACCACCCTCGTTCAAAAAACGTCAGATAGGTTAATGCTAATTTGTCAACAGGAGGATGACAGCAATCAAGCGTCCATATTGTACGGAAGGAAGGAAGGAAGAAAGGAAGGGAGGGAGGGAGGGAGGGAGGGAGGGAGGGAGGGAGAAGCAATAGCGCTTAAACGTATATACTGCTTCATACTGCTTTATTTAATTTTTTTATTTTATTTTAATTCCATTTATATCCCGCCCTTCTCCGAAGACTCAGGGCGGCTTACAAGCTTAACAGTAGCCTTCATTCTATGTATATGCCTGCTTATTAGGGCTTTCACACACACACCCCCAAGCGGCATTATTACAAAGTCAGCTTAATTGCCCCCAACAATCTGGGTCCTCATCTTACCGACCTCGGAAGGAAGGAAGGCTGAGTCAACCTTGAGCCTGTCAGGATCGAACTCTTGGCAGTGGGCAGTGAGTCAGCCTGCAATCCTGCATTCTAACCAGGGTTTGCAGGCAAACTATGCCCCGTAGGCTGGAGTTCGATCCTGACAAGCCTCGGGGTTGACGTTCTTTCAAGGTCATCAAATGAGGAGCCCAATTGTTGGGGGGCAATATGCAAATGATGCTTACACTGTAAACCGCTCTGAGAGGGCTGCAAAGCACGATGGGGCGGTTGTGTTAAGCCTCAAATGTTTTTGCTAACTGCTGTCAGGCACAAACGAGCAGAGCTGCACATGCGGAGTTCAAGCTAACTACTCTATTACGTTCTGCCTGTAATACAGGAATCTTCCAGACTGACAGCCTTGTCTTGGGAATAAATAAGATAAGGCTCCAAGGAACATCTACGGGTGGTCAGTTCTAACCCACCCGGTGGTTGCGCAGTGACTCCAGGCTAACACCAGGCTTGATCCCTCCTCCCTTAAATGTCCTCGTTTCCCCGACACAATCCCTTTTGTCAAGCTGAAATTATATTTTAGAGGTTCGAATGCAAATACTTCGTTCATTTGTTTGTTTGTTTATTTTATTTTCAAAAATCCAGTTCTGGTTATGATTTCAAATTTGCAGAGGATAAAATCCAGTTTTGATTCTGAAAGTGGATTGTTTATTCAAGTTAATCTCTGCCGATGAGTCACTGGGCTTGCCTATTAGCAATCAAAATACTATTAGCAGAATGCACAACTTGTCATCGTATCCGGTTCCGGCGTGTTCCCCAGTCCAGCAAATTAAAAGCCAACTAGGCATCACAGGCAGACACAGCATAGCTGGTGGTATTCAGAACAATAATTACAGCAGATATCTGATATCTGAGTAGTAAAGGGAGTTTCTTCCTATATAATTTGCCTAATATACTGTACATCCTTTGCCCCACGTAGGAAAACTTACAAAATTTAATAAAGTGGCTATTTGAATATTTTTCTGGAGAGGCAATTAACTAACTGTGGGAGGGACGTTTTAATCAGGGAAACAATGCAATGGGAAATTGCCCCATCTGAAGTCCTTAATCGAACGGGGCCCCCTATAAATTAATATACCGAGTGGTGATTTATCGTAAGGGTTTTTGCATTCTCCTTAATTAAGCAATGAACAACAATTAATAAACAGGACACGAAGCCCAGAGTCGTACCTCCCGGTCGCGATGGGAGTGGCTTCCCCCGAGATCAATATACACGGCATCTTTGTCGTACACCAAGCCCCCGACCCCTGAGAGTGGGGCGTAGATCAATTTCTCCTTCTCGTTTAAGCATCGTTTCTTCTGATGCTCAGGAAGAGCGCAAGGATCTGGCAAGAAGCTGACGTCGCTAACCGTGAAATCCCCGACACCTGGTGGGGAAGAGATTCAACAGCACCACATGGGCCTCCAGGTGACGAAAGGACGTCAACACAATCTTACATGGATTGAAAAAGATGAAATGTCACACTTTAGACGTATGGCCGAAGCGCAAAAAGCCATTTGTTTGTTGAAAGGAGCTTAATTCTAACACTTGGCTTCCTGTTGCGCTGAGTCGTGGTGGCCCAGTGGCTAGAATGCCGTACTGCAGGCTGACTCTGCCCACTGCCAGCAGTTCGATCCTGACCCGTCTCAAGATTGACTCAGCCTTCCATCCTTCCGAGGTCGGTCAAATAAGGAGCCAGACTGTTGGGGGCAAATAGGCTGATTCTGTAAACCGCTTAGAGAGGGAAATAAAGCACTGTGAAGCGGTATATAAGTCTAAATGCTATATCTACTCCTTCCTTCTTTCCTGCCTTTCTTCCTTCCATGGTCAGTAAAATATGGACCCAGATTGTTGGGGGCAATAGGCTGACTTTGTAAACCCACTTAGAGAGCACTGTAAAAGCACTGTGAAGCTGTATGGAAGTCTATTGCTATTCCTAGTACTATTGCTATCAACATTCTCTCAGTTTCAATAATCTTTTAGGCTAATTGGAGAATGTGATTGACGACCGTTTTAATTGGGAGTGGGAATTGCACTTTGTTATTTTGTACCTTGGGGGAAGGGAATTTAGCTTTGGGGTTCAACTAGGTAGTGACGATACTTGGTTTCCAGAATAAAATGTTCTTTGGGGAAGAATTATGCCCTGAAGTTCTTTCATCTATCAAATGAAATATCAACAATCTAAGATATGTAGATGATACCACTCTAATAGCAGAAAGTGAAGAGGAACTAAAGAGCCTCTTGAGGCAGGTGAAGAAGGAGAGTCCAAAAGTTGGGTTGAAACTAAACATTAAGAAAACCAAGATCATGGCATCCGGCCCTCTCAATTCCTGGCAAATAGATGGGGAAGAGATGGGGAAGAAATGGAGGTAGTGACAGATTTTATTTTCCTAGGCTCCAAGATCACTGCAGATGGGGACTGTAGCCAAGAAATTAAAAGACGTTTGGTCCTGGGGAGGAAAGCCATGGGAAATCTAGACAGCACACTAAAAAGCAGAGACATCACCCTGTCAACAAAAGTGCGTCTAGTCAAGGCTATGGTCTTTCCAGTTGCAATGTACAGCTGTGAAAGTTGGACCATAAGAAAGGCTGAGCACCAAAGAATTGTAGCCTTTGAACTCTGGTGCTGGAGAAGACGTCTGCGAGTCCCTTGGATTGCAAGGCGATCAAACCAGTCGGTCCTAGAGGAGATCAACCCTGACTGCTCTTTAGAAGGCCAGATCCTGAAGCTAAAACTCAAATACTTTGGCCACCTAATGAGAAGGAAGGACTCGCTGGAGAAGAGCCTAATGCTGGGAAAGATCGAGGGCAAGAGAAGAAGGGGACGACAGAGAATGAGGTGGCTGGATGGAGTCACTGAAGCAGGAGGCGTGAGCCTAAATGGACTCCAGAAGGTGGTAGAGGACAGGAAGGCCTGGAGGAATGTTGTCCATAGGGTCACAATGGGTCGGAGACGCCTTCGCAGCTAACAACAACAATCTATCGGAACCACAACGTTACACATTAATGTTTACGCTCGAGTTTCCCAACCTCAGCAACTTTAAAGTGTTATGGGCTTGCTAAGTGGGGAATTCTGGGAGCTGAGGTTCCCATGCTTTAAAGCTGCTGAGGATGACAGACAGTGTTTTATGCAACTCTTACATAAGAGTTGCATAAAGCGTTCCAACAACATCTTTCTTTCTTTCTTTTTTTGCAGGCCCTGGGTGGAAGGATGGAAGCAGTGGGGCTACTTTAACAGAGAGGTATTCTGTCGATATATTAGGCTCCAGGTCCTTCTTCCAAATCCTGGCCAAACTTCCCTCCTTCCCACACGAGCCCCTTTTCAAATCTACGATTCGCTTAAGGACCCTTTCGCCTTCTCCCCAGGCGGCGAGGAAGACTCTTAAAAATACTCGGCTGTGGTTTGTGGACAAAATAAAGAGTAGAAAAGGAAAAAAAAACTTCCAATTCTATCCCACCTGCCATGTGGACTTGGCTTTTGTTTTTCAAATGGGCTCCTCTCAGATAGCCATAAAGGGAAACTTTGCGGTCACATTTTGGATTCACCCTGAGGAGCTCTGGGTTCGTCAAATCTTCCATCCTGCAGGAGGGAAGAATATCAGGGTTAGGATGTTTAGAAGGAGACGGAGAACATCCTTGGGTACGCTCATCTGGTACAACAGCTGTCCTGTTGGTGAGGTAGGGGGCATATAAGTAGTAACCCCATACCCGCTCCTGACGGTTCGCCTCCCTCTGACCACCTGGAGAGCTTTGAATATTTCGTACATGGGATCTGTCCTCAAAGTCAACTTTTCCTGAGGCTCCTCTAGATTTGCCCAAATCCTCTCAGGTTGCTAGGCCCTAGGATGGGAATCGTTTTTAATCTACTTTCATGCTATTGGCAAAGGAGGGAGGGAGGAAAATCAAGGAAGGAGGGAGGTCAAAAAAGAGAGGGAGGGATATCGAGGGAGGAAATGAAGATCAAGGAAGGGAGGTCAAGAAAAGGGAGGGAGGGACATTGAGGGAGGAAGGAAGATCAAGGGAGAAAAGTCAAGGAAGGGAGGGAGGGAGGAAGGAACAGAGGATGAAATGAAGGGAGGGAGGGAGGGAGGAAGGTCAAGGAAGGAAGGAAGGAAGGAAGGAAGGAAGGAAGGAAGGAAGGAAGGAAGGAAGGAAGGAAGGAAGGAAGGAAGGAAGGAAAAGGAAGGAAGGAAGGAAGGAAGGAAGGAAGGAGGGAAGGAAGGAAGGAACAGAGGAAGGAAGGTCAAGGAAGGAAGGTAGGAAGGAAGAGAGGAAGGAAGGTCAAGGAAGGAAGGTAGGAAGGAAGAGAGGAAGGGAGGGAGGTCAAGGAAGGGAGGGAAGCCAAGGAAGGAAGGAAAGAAGGAATGAAGGAAGGTCAAGGAAGGGAGGGAAGTCAAGGAAGGAAGGAAGGAAGGAAAGGAACGAAGGAAGGGAGGTCAAGGAAGGGAGGGAAGTCAAGGAAGGAAGGAAGGAAGGAAGGAAGGAAGGAAGGAAGGAAGGGAGGTCAAGGAAGGAAGGAAGGAAGGAAGGAAGGGAGGAAGGAAAGTCAAGGAAGGGAGGGAAGTCAAGGAAGGAAGGAAAGAAGGAACGAAGGAAGGGAGGTCAAGGAAGGGAGGGAAGTCAAGGAAGGAAGGAAGGAAAGAAGGAACAGAGGAAGGAAGGTCTAGGAAGGAAGGAAGGAACAGAGGAAGGAAGGAAGGTGAAGGAAGGGAGGGAAGTCAAGGAAGGAAGATCATGGAAGGCAGGGAGGTCAAAGAGGGCCAAGGAAGGGAAGGAGAGAGGAAGGAAGGTCAAGGAAAGGAGGGACGGAGCTCCAGGAAGTTCAAGTGGAATCAAAATAAATCACCTGTCAACCAAGATGTAGGGATGAGTTGTCTGCCAAGTCAGGGGACGGAATTTCATCACAGAAATAAACCGCCCCAGATTGTGGATTTCCTGTTTTTGATAGTCTCCGTGCACCATCCCGGAAAGATAGAATAATTTGGCACCCTGCATTTAAAAATTAAACAGAAACGCATGTACGCTGAAGTTGCAATTTAAGCAATACGCCGCCCTTAACTGTCGTGGTGGTGGTTTTTACCCAGAATGGTATTTCTTTCCTCGAATACAGGACCAGCTTGAACTACCTGTTAAAAGAAACGTGGACATTCGTAATTAAATGCAGCTGAGCAAATGGCGGGTCCACGCACACCACAGCATTGCCAGAAAGAAGGTGAAGTCACATTGTTAGGAGGACACTGGCAGAAACATGAAACGGTTTCATGTTTTATCCTACCCAGGCGATCCTTGTTCAGCGCCTGACTCGTTGAGCAACTGTTCAGAGTTACAGTGGTGAGGTTTAAGTAACCTTTACGGCTACGATTTGTATTTACAACCTGCGCAGGTCGGTCCAAGCAACGGAAAAGGGAAGTTAGATCACGACCTGGCTTAACGGCTGAGCCGTGGTGCCAGCTGCGGTCGCTAAACAAGAACTACCCGTTTCTAATTTGTACCTTGTGCTTTCACGGAGCTGGAGACCCACTGAACGATCTTGTACTAATCGTAACAAGTCCTCCCGGTCTTCTTGCCTCATTGCTTGTCTCCCATTTACAGGGAAGAGGAAGAACAGGCGTCACACCTGCCCCAGCCTGATTCCTTAGGACAGAGTTGCCCAACGTTTCCAGCTTTGCAGACTGGGGGGTGGGGTGGGGAAGGGAGAAGGGGGGAAAAGAGCAGATGGTTCGCGCAAGCAGCCCGCCAGCGTGCACCCGCAACTCCCATTTGCGCAAGCGGCGTACACGCCCGCCTGCCGACCACCTGAATGGAGCATGCCTGCACGGGCGCGCCACTGGTTGCGCAAGCTAGGCCATTTATGCAGCCCACTTGCAAACCCCTCGTGGACCACACGTGGGTTGGGGACCCCTGCCTCAGGAAAGGTAACCCTTCGATTCCATTTGGCTGAAGCAAAGGCGTTGTGGTTTTTTTTTTTTACTAGGGATGCTGGTTGCAGTACAGTCAAGCCAGCTCTGAAATTTACCGTGCAGTCGGGATGTACAATCAAGATGACTTATAGAATATTCAATGGCTATTTTTGAACTGTAGCATAGAATCTAGAACTTTAGATATAAAAGATAGCATTTTAATAATTGTTGAACGGTCAAGGCAAAAAAATATATTTCTAATAACTGGGGATTTGTTAAGATGAAAACCAGACTGTAAAACATAGGAATGTTTTGTAATGAACAATGTACAGTAAGTTTTGTAGACAAAAGAATTATTCTTTATTGAAATAGGGAATTGTGAGTTGCCCGTAATTAAGCTTTCTTCTAGAGGCTATTCTAGAACATCCTATTGCAATTAAATAGAATTTTAAAACCAGGATACTGATGCGTATTAGTGAAAATATATTTTGAATTTTATTGATTGACTAGGTTATAACTAGAAATATACTATCTTGCTTATTTTGACTATGTAATCACTAAGGGAATTAGGGAGGGCATCTCTGTTGATGTAACCTGAACTATTTGCAACTGGTTATTTCTTATTTTAACTACCCAACCACCATATTGTTTCACAAATACATGTATACGTAAATATTAAAAAAAACAATAAAACTTGTATATTAAAAAAAAAGAAATTTACCGTGCTTGATCCATATAAAAATAAGGTCTAGGTTTGCCCCCAGCCCATCCCTTCCCCCGCTAGAGACCAGTCTGTTTCCAGCCAACCAGAGCTCGCCAAGATGTTTTGAGATCTCTAAGAGGCTTCAGGATGATCCCGGCTGTGGGATGCTGGTTCAAACAGGATCCAGCTTGCCCTGGTCCTTATCACCCGCCATTCCTTCCCGCAACGTCCTGATTTCCTATCACGTAGAGACAAACCTCCTTTGCCCTTTTCATCCATTCCTCCCCACTCCTTTTGACGGCAGGATGCCGACACAAGGTAGGAATAAAATGACACACGCACCCCCTAAATAAAATGGCGCATGAACTATGCAGATGGCAGAATATGCAGGTTCTTCTTGCCACGTGCATTTATTAAATCTCTGGTTTTAAATGGCATTATAAAGTCACAATCCCTTTGTTTTCTTTCACTTTTGATTCATTTTCCCCCCCCCCCCAGTCATTTAAGGGCAAGTTGACGCACACCGTACCTGGTAGACCTCCGTCCAGAACCGATGCTTTAATCTCTTTTTGGTCTTCTTCAGCTGTTTGTTGTTTTTGAAGCTATCCAGGTGGGTGAGAACGCCCATGATTTTGGGGAAGCCATGGACCTGACAAATGTTCAGAAATTCAAACGTTTCCATTTCAAATCCAAAACTGGCGTCGATGAGCATCAACGCCTAAGAAATTGAAAAAAAAAATCTTAGCGGTGATGGTGGTGGTGGGGAAACTACTGCATTTTTTTTAAAAAAAAATCTTGCCAAAACATGTAGTAACTACTGATAAAGGTCAACTTTCATGTGCTTATCAATTGAATGCGTTGGCATAACTTAAATTAGACTCCCTTTTTTCTCTCTCTCCCATCTTTAAATTATTCTGCTTCCCACCTACCATTTTTCGGTGCTTTGCATAACGTTCCTTAGACCAAAAAGGGATCAGCAGCATAGATCTGTTTACAGGAGGGGGTAGGGATGAAATCTGTTCTGTGCTCCTCTTCTCAAAAGTCACTTGGATCAGGGGTTTCCAACTTTTTATTGAAAGGCAAAAGTTTGCATTTGGCGTGCTTTTCAACAATTAAGGTGATTTTTTTGCTGTTGTACGCGTGCTGATAGTTTGTCTAACCTTGGCTCATACTTTGTCAGTTTGAGAGCAACACACGCAGCGCTCAGGTCATCTGTCAAGTTTGTTTCCGGTGTCAGATTTGATATCATTCAAATCTGAAAACAGCTGCTCACAAGCGTAATGACGATCCAAACAAAGTGAGGAAAGCAATTCATTGACTTAACATTATTTGGCAGAGAGTTCCACAATTTAAGGATTTCATTTTCAGAATAACTCTGCTGTCCTTTGTCATCCTTGTTTTTGCAGGATTGATCTCAATAAGAGTGATGCATGTTTGGCACCGTTTTCACCAGAAAGGGGCTTGAGAAATGGCCTTTTCCTGCGAAAGCTTAGCCGAAGAACGAGGGGCGCGTGCCCACAGAGAGGGCTCTGAGTAGCCCCCCTCTGGCACATGTGCCATAGGTTTGCCACCACAGTTACAGACCAATAAAACTTACCAGATCAGCAACTTTGGCAAGGTCAATCATCACGTTGATATCGCACTCACATTCAATGATGGTTAGCCGACGTTTTTTACCTGCCCACCAAAGGCAAGAAACAGAACAAGGTAGATTGTTATACTTTATTAAAAATGCAAAGATTTTTTTTCCCCAATTGCAATCTAGCATAAAACAAACAAACAAACTGGTTACGTGCAAAATGGCTCTTTTCTTGACCAGTCAAGTCACGCTTCCCTTTTTTTTGGCAAAAGGGCTTCTGGCTCAAATCGATTTTATTAGATCGGGCTTACAAGAAAACCTATATGATTCCTCAGACATCTTCCCCGCTTGAGCTGATTCCTGAGTGTAAGCAAATCATAAGCACAGCTCCATCTCGGGATCCAGACAAAGTGAGCCAGTTAAAGAAGCAGTTTGGTCTAGTGCAGGGGTCTTCAAACGTGGCCCTTTGATGACTTGTGGACTTCAACTCCCAGAATCCCTCAGCCAGGCACGAAGACCCCTAGTCTAGTGGTTAAGGCACCAGGCTAGAAAGCTGGCGGCCGTGAGTTCAAATCCCGCCTTAGTCATGAAAGCCAGCTGGGTGACTTTGGGCCAGTCTCAGTCTGTCTCTCTCTCTCTCTCTCTCTCTCTCTCTTTCTCTCTCTCTCTCTCTCTTTTTCTCTCTCTCTCTTTTTCTCTCTCTCTCTCTCTTTCTCTCTCTCTCTCTCTCTCTCTCTCTCTCTCTCTGCCCAGCCCACCTCAAAGGGCTGCTGTTGTGGGGAAAATAGGAGGAAGGTGTACTGCATATTGTTGTTGTTTTACCTGATACAATGGTTACAGGGCCTTGAATGTCAACTAACTTCTGCCTGGTGAAATTCTTAATGAGGCATCTTATCAAGGTGCTCTTCCCAACCTTGGGGGGGCCGACCACCACCACAACCACTGGAGGAGGCTCCAAGGGAGTCCGGTCGACCACTGGAATATGATGCTTTTTGGTTTTCAAATCCTGGGTCCTGTTTTTAGAACGAGAATTGCAGGCGAGTTAAAAACAAACAAACCATTCAATTAAAATCAGGATAGAACAGAGCTGGAAGGGACCTTGGAGGTCTTCTAGTCCAGCCTCCTGCTCAAGGAGGATTACGCTGGCTATGTTCAGATACGGTACAGGTAGTCCCTCACTTACGACCATAACTGAGGCCATTTCCGTTGCTAAACGAGACATTTCTTCAAGTGACTTTTTGCCTTCCTTCCTTAAGCGCATCACTGCAGCCGTTGAGTTAGTTAACATGGTTTGTGAAGTCAACCCGGCTTCCCCATGGACTTGGCTTGTCAGAAGGCTGCCAAAGGGGATCGCATGGCCCCGGGATGCTGCAACCGTCATAAATATGAGTCAGTAGCCAAGCGTCGGAATTTTGATCGTGTGACCATGGGGAATGCTGCAAATGTGAAAAAGTTGTAGGTCACTTTTTCCAGTGCCACTGCCATTTTGAACAGTCCCTAAACCAGGGGTAGGCAACCTCGGCTCTTTTATGACTCATGGACTTCAACTCCCAGAATTCCTGAGTCAGCTATGCTGACTGAGGAATTCTGGGAGTTGACGTCCATGAGTCATAAAAGAGCCGAGGTTGCCTACCCCTGCCCTAAACAGATCTGTTGTAAGTCATGAACTACTTGTAGTAGCTCCGGGTTTATTACTAGGACCAAGAGTGGTTTCCAAAAATTTTCACATACAAGGAATGTAGTGTTGTTGTTGTTAGTTGCGAAGTCGTGTCCGACCCATCGCAACCCTATGGACAACGTTCCTCCAGGCCTTCCTGTCCTCCACCATCTTCTGGAGTCCATTTAAGCTCACGCCTACTGCTTCAGTGACTCCATCCAGCCACCTCCTTCTCTGTCGTCCCCTTCTTCTCTTGCCCTCAACCTTTCCCAGCATGAGGCTCTTCTCCAGTGAGTCCTTCCTTCTCCTTAGGTGGCCAAATTATTTGAGTTTCCACTTCAGGATCTGGCCTTCTAAAGAGCAGTCAGGGTTGATCTCCTCTAGGACTGACCGGTTGGATCACCTTGCAGTCCAAGGAACTCGCAGGAGTCTTCTCCAGCACCAGAGTTCAAAGGCTTCAATTCTTTTGCGCTCAGCCTTTCTTATGGTCCAACTTTCACTGCCATACATTGCAACTGGGAAGACCACAGCCTTGACTATACGCACTTTTGTTGACAGGGTGATGTCTCTGATTTTTAGTGTGCTGTCTAGATTTGCCATGGCTTTCCTCCCCAGGAGCAAGCGTCTTCTAATTTCTTGGCTACAGTCCCCATCTGCGGTGATCTTGGAGCCCAGGAAAATAAAATCTGTCACTACCTCCATTTCTTCCCCATCTATTTGCCAGGAAAAGGAATGTAGTACACACTCTTAATTTGAACATCCCAATTTGAAAATAATGGGTGATTCATTTTACAACGTTTCTAATACTGACAGTTAGGTTACATTACAAAACAGGGAGCGGGGAGGAAAAACTGAGGCTCTCGCTCTTAGATTGCAAAGTTTCAGCAATAAGCTGCCCTTCCGATGAATCTTTATTTTTTAAAAAAGAGAGAGAATACAGAAATGCAGAAACAAACACACAGAAAAAAAGAAACCGTAACCTGATTTGTTTAGCTCAGTGGTTAGCTTTCGCTTAAATCCTATCCTTCAGTCAGGCAGAAGAAAATTTCATCCAATAAGCTTAGGGTCTGGTCACATTCCACCCCAAATTATATGATGTATCCTCGGGGTCCTGGACACTATGGGCACCCGTGGGATACGCCTCAAACTTAAGAGAGCATCCACCTGTATAGAAAGCCTTCATCTACCCAATTTAATTAATTTCCCTCATTGTGTTGTAAAGCATGGCAAACTATAAGCTTGCCCAAACGTATGCTTTGTCCTCCACTGAGGGTATTTATGTATTTATATTTATTTCTATCCTGCCTTTATTCTTACAAACAAAAACCACCCCAAAGGTAAAAGCAAAGGTTAGGGTTAGTCGTGCTAGTCGTTTCCGACACTAGGGGCCGGTGCTCATCTCCGTTTCAAAGCCGAAGAGCCAGCGCTTGTCCGAGGACGTCTCCGTGGTCATGTGGCCGGCATGACTAGACGCCAAAGGCGCACGGAACGCTGTTACCTTCCCACCTTAGTGGTCCCTATTTTTCTACTTGCATTTTTACGTGCTTTCGAACTGCTAGGTTGGCAGAAGCTGGGACGAGTAACAGGCGCTCACTCTGCTACGCGGCACTCGGGATTCGACCCGCCAAACTGCCAACCTTCTGATCGACAAGCTCAGCGTCCTAACCCACTCGAGCCACCGCGTCCCTTGCACTAAAAACCCCTAAACGGATCTTATTTGCTGTAACACCGTTTGCCATCCCATCCCCACGGAACACTATCTGGAGTCCAATCATGGCAATATGGTTAGCAGAGCCGATGCAGTGGTTAAAGTCACCTGTGGAACGATCTGGCCATGCGGACTGCAGACTGAACCGCAAAAGCCTTGGGGTTTCTCTTCCGGGCATCCTCTTCGTCTTCGATTCCTAAATCTTTCAAATGGCGCTTCTTTTTCTTGCCAGCCTTGGGCCCGCTGTGTTTCTTGCGATGTTGTTTCTGGTTGCTCTCCTCCATCTTTCCCCGTTGTGGCCAGCAACCACGTGAGGCGAAAGGCTTTTTTTTTCTTCCCCCCAACAAGATACTGAGGGAAAAAAGTATTAAACGTGATACAGGCCGGCATGTGAGCAGTAGGTGTGTCATTTCTACATAACAGCTTACACCCTATGTGCAGAAATAAAGCTATACATAAATTATACTGTATAAAATTGTAAATAAAATGATAGAGTGATATAGAGATAGATAGATAGATAGATAGATAGATAGATAGATAGATAGATAGATAGATAGATAGATAGATAGATAGATCGACAGACAGACAGGATAGATGATAGGCAGACAAATAGACAAATAATAGACAGAGTTATTAGATAGACACATGAGATAGATAGAGAGAGGGAGATAGAATAGATAGATAGATAGACAGATAGATTTATTAGATACACATCATGGATATAGATATAGACAAATAATAGACAGATTTATTAGATAGACACGATATATAGACAAATAGACAGAGATTTATTACACACATAATATAGACAGACAGACAGACAGATGATAGATGATAGATAGATAGATAGATAGATAGATAGATAGATAGATAGATAGACAGACAGACAGACAGATAGATAGAAAGATCGACAGACAGACAGGATAGATGATAGACAGACAAATAGACAAATAATAGACAGATTTATTAGATAGACACATGAGATAGAGAGAGGGAGATAGGATAGATAGATAGATAGACAGATAGATTTATTAGATACACATCATGGATATATAGACAAATAATAGACAGATTTATTAGATAGACACGATATATAGACAAATAGACAGAGATTTATTACACACATAATATAGACAGACAGACAGATGATAGATAGATAGATAGATAGATAGATAGATAGATAGATAGATAGATAGATAGACAGATAGAAAGATCGACAGACAGACAGGATAGATGATAGACAGACAAATAGACAAATAATAGACAGATTTATTAGATAGACACATGAGATAGATAGAGAGAGGGAGATAGGATAGATAGATAGATAGACAGATAGATTTATTAGATACACATCATGGATATAGATATAGACAAATAATAGACAGATTTATTAGATAGACACGATATATAGACAAATAGAAAGAGATTTATTACACACATAATATAGACAGACAGACAGACAGATGATAGATGATAGATAGATAGATAGATAGATAGATAGATAGATAGATAGATAGATAGACAGACAGATAGATAGAAAGATCGACAGACAGACAGGATAGATGATAGACAGACAAATAGACAAATAATAGACAGATTTATTAGATAGACACATGAGATAGAGAGAGGGAGATAGGATAGATAGATAGACAGATAGATTTATTAGATACACATCATGGATATATAGACAAATAATAGACAGATTTATTAGATAGACACGATATATAGACAAATAGACAGAGATTTATTACACACATAATATAGACAGACAGACAGATGATAGATAGATAGATAGATAGATAGATAGATAGATAGATAGACAGATAGAAAGATCGACAGACAGACAGGATAGATGATAGACAGACAAATAGACAAATAATAGACAGATTTATTAGATAGACACATGAGATAGATAGAGAGAGGGAGATAGGATAGATAGATAGATAGACAGATAGATTTATTAGATACACATCATGGATATAGATATAGACAAATAATAGACAGATTTATTAGATAGACACGATATATAGACAAATAGACAGAGATTTATTACACACATAATATAGACAGACAGACAGACAGACAGGTAGACAGACAGACAGATAGATGATAGATAGATAGATAGATAGATAGATAGATAGATAGATAGATAGATAGATAGATAGATAGATAGATAGATTATAGACATAAATAGATGAGAGATAGAGAGATGGACAGATTAAAGAGATAGATGATGATATAGACAGCAGAGAGACATATCAGAGTTGGATAAGAGATACAGTAGACAGACAGATTAGAGACAGACAGATAGAGGTGATAGATAGATATGTGAGAGAGACAGATTAAAGATAGATTGATACATGATGATATAGACACATAGACAGAGGCGATAAATTAGACATTATAGACACACACACGTAAAACACACACACACACACACACACACACACACATATCTCTATCTATCTATCTATCTATCTATCTATCCATCCATCCATCGCAGGGGTCTTCAAACTTGGCCCTTTTATGACTTGTGGACTTCAACTCCCAGAATTCCTCAGCCAGAGTGCCTGGCTGAGGAATTCTGGGAGTTGAAGTCCACAAGTCATAAAAGGGCCAAGTTTGAAGACCCCTGATCTATCGCATCCCTCCGAGCTTCTCCGGGCTCAACCCGGCGAGTGAGACACCTGCGCCAGCCTCTCCCCGGTCCGCCAAGCACGTCATCCCCGCCTCCCAACCCGCATTCAAACAACGCGCCGACACGGGTCAAACTTTACCCTCGAGTCGGCCTTCGGATGCTTGGCTACCTTCCGCTCTCCACGCGTGCAGGCCCCGACCGGAAATGCCCTCCTTTTTTTTTCCCCCGGTCCGTCTCTTTAAAGCGTCTCACCCGGAAACCGCGGCCCGCGTTCTTTTCGTTCCTCAACAAGGGGGAAGACCATCTGGGATGGGAAGGGCAGCGGGTTACCATAGGAACCGGCGGAAGGCGAATTTAAAGCTCCTTTCTCGCGGGTAGCTTGTGCCCTGCTGCCCCCTCCTGGTTGGAGTCGGTATTACAGAGAGATCCAGATCTTGGTTATGAGTTTTGTTCCGTTTTTTTTAACAACCTGGGCAACTTTGGGCGGGGTGGACTTCAACTGAGGAATTCTGGAAGTTGGAAGTTCGCCCTTCTTAAAGTGGTCCAGGTTGGAAAAATGCTCGGCAGAGCAATTTGTGCAGAATCGGGGCCATTTGCTCGAAAGAATGGGTGCAATTCTCCCCTGCAAAAAGGACCCATGGAGGATGCCAATTTTGCAGCTCTGCAGGGCTGGGGTGACCCGGGACCTCTAAAAGTGAGGGAAAAGGAAGAATACAGACTATGACCCCCCTTTCTCTCCCTCCCACCTCAACCAGGAGGTGTCTTTTCCATTGCAGTTGTGTGTTGTTGTTTTTTTTTTTTGGTCCTGGAACAGAAAATCAATGCCACCACCTGTGCAATTTCCCTGGAAGAAATTTTGGAAATGTTCTCTCTTGGTGGTCTCCTGTCCAGACAGTGCAATCAGCAAAAGAAGACGTTCCTATTTCCACTTGGAAACCAATTTGCAGCTTTGCTTGTGATGTAGGGGGGAAAAGTGAAACATATATATATATAATGTTTTCTGAGGTTTTCGCGGGTGTTTGCATGTGGATCTTTGGTCATTCGGGTTTTTCCCCCACGTAGAATTGAAGGTGTAGGAGCAACGTTTCGACGGAATCTCATCCGTCATCCTCAGGCTGGTGGCTTCAGCTTCCACCAGCCTGAGGATGACGGATGGGATTCCGTCGAAACGTTGCTCCTACACCTTCAATTCTACGTGGGGAAAAACCCGAATGACCAAAGATCCATATATATGTGTGTGTGTGTGTGTGTGTGTGTGTGTGTGTGTGTAAATTTTTAAATGCTAACAAAGAATTAAGGGAGACTGATATACATTTCAAACTTATTAGTTTTCATCAGTCAGCCATACCCTTCTGAGATTCGAACCCTCAGAACCCTCAGAAGGGTATGGCTGACTGATGAAAACTAATAAGTTTGAAATGCATATCAGTCTCCCTTAATTCTTTGTTAGCAATTTAAAAATTTACACAATATGAGCTGTCACCGGTGTGGACTACTGCCTGTCGATCTGAGGCTGTACATTACTATTTTACTGTACTATACTAAAAGAATCAGAAGTCATTTTTTTTGTTTTTCTCCATGTAAGGTTTTCCACTTAGCCTCACAATTGCCCCAGCATTACTCAGGAATTTAAAAGAGCCAAAAGAAACTCCGTAGCCGAGGTTTCAGCAAGCAAACAACTTTTAGTTTGATCAAAATAAGAGATGGGTGACCCCATCCTTCTTCGTGGCTGGTAGAGAGATGAAGGCCACAACCAGGAAAGATGTCTTCCACCTTTTATACCTTTCCAGAACAAAGAGATCTGATCTTGGTACTAGGAACCAAAGGGTACAGAAAAATAATTCCCCAGATGATGACTCAAACACAACAACCCAGGCTGAAATGGGAAACTTTGTTTTCTGATTTCGTTTTTGATCTGGAATTTGATCTGTGTAAAAAGGTAAAGGTTCCCCCGCACATGCGTGCTAGTCGTTTCCAACTCTAGGGGCCGGTGCTCATCTCCGTTTCAAAGTCGAAGAGCCAGCGCTTGTCCGAGGACGTCTCCGTGGTCATGTGGCCGGCATGACCAGACGCCAAAGGCGCACGGAGCGCTGTTACCTTCCCACCGTAGTGGTCCCTATTTTTCTACTTGCATTTTTACGTGCTTTCGAACTGCTAGGTTGGCAGAAGCTGGACGAGTAACAGGCGCTCACTCTGTTACGCGGCACTCGGGACTCGACCTGCCAAACTGCCAACCATCTGATCGACAAGCTCAGCGTCCTAACCCACTGAGCCATCGCATCCCTTTTCTCCCTTAAAGGTAAAGGTAAACGTTCCCCCGCACACGCGTGCTAAGTCGTTTCCGACTCTAGAGCCGGCGGTGCATCTCCGTTTCAAAGCCGAAGAGCCAGCGCTTGTCCAAGGACGTCTCGTGGTCATGTGGCTGGCATGACTAGACGCCAGAGGCGCACAGAATGCTGTTACCTTCCCACTGTAGTGGTCCCTATTTTCTACTTGCATTTTTTACGTGCTTTCGAACTGCTAGGTTGGCAGAAGCTGGGATGAGTAACAGGCGCTCACTCTGCTACGCAGCACTCGGGATTCGACCCGCCAAACTGCCGACCTTCTGATCGACAAGCTCAGTGTCCTAACCCACTGAGC
>NC_139518.1:98040118-98096541 GCF_947247035.1 Vipera ursinii
CCCCAGTCTTCAACTTGCCCTTTCAGCTTTGACCTGACATATGACCTCTCACTTGCTTATACCAATTAGGCAGATGAGTAATCTTCTTACACGCACAGTAGGAGGACAGGCATCTTGGTTTAGGATAGCAGGACAGCAGAAGGCATCCTGTAGCACTTTTCCCAAGTAACCGATGCTACTAGAAGCAGAAGTTTTCATGAGCTCCACACTTGTCTGCCTTGTTTGTTTTACTCTTTATACCAGGGGTCTTCAAACTTGGCCCTTTTATTTTTTGTGGACTTCAACTCCCAGAATTCCTCAGCCAGGCAAGCTGGCTGAGGAATTCTGGGAGTTGAAGTCCACAAGTCATAAAAGGGCCAAGTTTGAAGACCCCTGCTTTATACACTGTTAGTTTTCCTTCTAAAACTAACCATTCATTTCTTGCAGAGGTCACGTTTCTTCACAGCACTAAACACTCAGAATTGAATCATTTGGTATATGGAACTAAGACTTCTTCACGATGGAAACTCAACTTGGTGAAGATCATGAATACAGGGGAGGAGGAGGGAGGAGGAGGAGGAGGAAGAGGAAGGAGAAGGAGGAAGACTCAGATGTTGTGCCACTTAGAGAAAACAGCTTCTGAACTGAGGAGATTTAGGCTGAGAAAAGAATACAGGGTGTACGTATATGTGAATTGACCCTTGTAAAAAATACTTTGGTCTAGATGATGGAGAGTATATTTTAACATCTTTTATGTTCTGGAGGGGGGAGGAAACCACACCTCTGAGTTAAATGCAGATTGTTGATGTCTTTGTGGAATGGATTTGCGTTGTGGTTTTTTTTAAAAAAAACAAGCAAACATCGCCTGGTTTGCATATCCGTGCACGAAAGCCGCGGATTGCACCACGTGTTCGTTTGCACAAAGTTGTCTTTGCAGCTGGCATCTTTTCCTTCCAGCCCCTTTAAAGCACCCTCATCTCTGCCACAGCACGTCTTGTTGTGCTTGATGCACAACTTCCCCTGCATATTTTGCATCCAAGATACCCTTGTCGGGGTCAATCGTTCTCCTGCGTCCCTTTTGGCACAATTAAAATATTTAGTCTTCACGTGGATCCCCTTTGCTTATCCTTCATCCCTTCTGGGAAAACTTCCCAATTTCTTGGAAGGCCCTTTTGTTCTCTTTGTCTCACCATCCACCGTTTTGCAATGCCCGGTTCCTAAATCTAGGATTTCCAATGAATGTGATAGAAATCTTCACCCCCTCCCAAGAATTCCTGGCAGAATCTCACTTTTTTTTTCCCACTCTTGAGATGCCTTTTTCTTTTGCCCATTATCATCCATAAAAAAGATAGCCAGCCGAAGATAAGGGAAGCCGCGGCAGTTAATTCACTAACCATACAAATTTGGGGAAAATAATGCCTTTTATCACCAGATAGGAAAGGGGGGGGGGAGAGACGAGGATGCAGTATGAGGAAGATAACAGGAGCCGCCAAACACAATGATATCAGGCCTATGAAAAAGCTGGTTTGCTTTGTAATGAGTGAGGATTAAGGCCGTTCAACCTTGCCTAGCATGAGGACTGCCTCTTTTTTTGGGGAAATTTTATTGATTTTCTAGCCTTACATTTATATCTTTGAAAAGCAACCTGGCGGCTGAATTGCAATCATTCAATTACATACCAATTTCATTCCTTCAAATCTCAAACTCTTACAAGTAAATATTTCCTCTTTTCCCCTTAATATGTACACTCATATTTAAATTAACACACTTCTTATCCTACCAATCAAATGTAAAACACTTAACAATAGTTTTTAGTTTACATATACCTTGATTATTTTAACCTTTAATCTTTTAGACAGTCCACGACCTGGTGAATTTTTCCTCATTTTAATTTTCCCATTGATATTTGAATTTAACGTTTAAGGTTCAGCATTTCCAAGTTTTAAATGACTCCAATTCCCTTTATCATAGCAACTCACAAAATCTGGTGTGCAGGATACATGTCTTATCTATTTAAGTTCTCACCGTGTACATCAACTAATTAATAATACAATATGATATTATTTTCTAATAATTTCCAAACATCTTAAATTTAAGAACCAAAATTTCTTTGGTTATTAATCCTTGACTTATAGCCAATGTTGAACCCAAATTTCTGTCCCTAAGTGAGACGGGTTGAGCTCGGCCCCATCTTACAAGCTTTCTGTCTGCAGTCGTTAAGTAAATTTATTGGGGTTTTACTATGTATTAATTGTTTTTTAGTGGGCATGTATTTAATCATTTTTTAACTTTTGTAATTCTGTGTTTTTTATTATTGCCCTGTTCACCGCCCTGAGTCCTTCGGGAGAAGGGCGGTATAGAAATATTAATAAATTAAATTAAATTAAATTAAATCGCTGCAATTGTTAACTTAGTAACCGGGTTGTTAAGTGAACCCAGCTCCCCCCCCCCCGTTGACTTTGCTTGTCAGAAGGCCACAAAAGGGAATCACCTGACCCCAGTGGACGCTGCCACCGTCATAAATACGAGTCAGTTGCCAAGTGGCCGAAGGTCAGTCAGGAGACGATGGGGGATGCTGCCATTGTGAAAAAGGTCCCAAGTCACTTTTTTCCTGTGCCGTTGTAACAGTCTGTAACAGTCGCTAAACAAGCTGCCGTAAGTCCAAGAGCTACTTGTGGTAGGTCCTAGGTTATTACTGGGAGCAACAGAGGTTTCCAAAACTTTTCACATTCAACGCCCGCCACCCAATCCGTGCAAAGAGTAGACTGTACACTCTAATTTGGACATCAAAATTTGGGGTGACAGATTGTCAGGCCTTATGGAAGACCAGAAGTTGGGAGCCCATATCTAGAGTAGAAATAGAAATAGACATAGACATAGAAATAGAAATAGAAAAGTATAGAGATAGAGATGGGGATGGCGATAGGGATAGGGATAGGGATAGGGATAGGGATAGGGATTAGGATAGGATAGGATAGGATAGGATAGGATATAGGATATAGGATATAGGATATAGGATATAGGATATAGGATATAGGATATAGGATATAGGATATAGGATAGGAGTACAGTAGAGTAGAGTAGAATACAATAGAATAGAAATAAGGAATAGAGTAGAGTAGAGTAGAGTAGAGTAGAGTAGAGTAGAGTAGAGTAGAGTAGAGTAGAGTAGAGTAGAGTAGGACAGGATAGGATAGGACAGGACAGAACAGAACAGGACAGGATAGGAAATATGGAATAGGACAGAATGGAATGCAGATTAGAATACAATATAATAGAAAAGCTTTATTGTCACTTTAAATATACATTAATACATTAAAATACATACAGCTCTCAAAGCGTAACCACCTCCAATGTACACTGCATAAACATGACCAATAATAATACCCACATAAAACATATATGACCCAGAGAAACAACACAGTCAAGTTGGGATGCATACATATACATGGTGTGAGAAACAAATCTTGGAGTTTACCAGACGGATGGCACAGGTAATTTTTCTCCATTGCGATTGGGATTCCACTAAGGGCTGAAAAAAAACAACAACTCTGTTCTACAGGTGTTGCAACCAACAACAAAAAAAAAACTTATCCAGGAACCTAAAATTGAACAGAAGCACATTACAATTAACATCACAATTAAAAGATGGGGAAGAAGGGAGCAAGATGCACACCGGGGGTGGGGTGGGGGTGGGAGGTGGTCTCGTCTTAATCTGTTAACGACCTCCAGAGCGATGCATGCACCCCCGTTGGGGTCCCAGGCCAACTGGCAGGGCCAGGTCTTCAGACCCTTTGGGAAAAATCAGGATGGTGGGTGAAGATCTCACCTAAGCTGGGCCTCGAAAAATTACAGCACAACTCAGAAATGTCCTTTCTCCGTTGGGATCTTTAGTAAAAGGTGGAAAATTTGGGCAATCTGAGTAGAATCCAGAGTGTTACTATACAAAGTCTCCTGGCACGTTTGCCCATTGTTAGATGCACCCGGAGTCAGGGCCAAAAGTCCAGTGCTCTGTGGAGGTCCTCAGCTGGAACGGAACATGAGCAAGGTCTGGCAGAACAGTTGTGGGTTTTGAGAAGTCTGTTGTTGATGATATGGGTCACAGGCGATGGTAGCGTTGGATCCGTTGAGGAAAGGTGGGGGCCAATCCAGATCCAGAGGGGGATCTGGAGTCCCAGTCCACACAGCTTGTGAACTGGGGCAAGTGGATCCAACAGAGATGCTGTTTTGTGGTGTGGAAGGATTTGCTTCTTTGGCTTCTTCTCAGACGTTGGAATGCTTGCAGAGGTGTCCAATGATTCTCCGCTGGCCTGAGCCGAGAAGTCCAGATGGACAGAATTAATAGAAAATAAGGGTGTTATACTATACTATCAGTCAGTTGATGTGAGATGGTGAGAAATAGAATACATTCAAACAGATAAGACAGGTCTTCTGAATATTAGACTTTGTGATGAATTCTGATTAAAGGGGAACTTCGGTTACTTGAAACTTGGAAATTACAAATATTAAATGTTAAAGTTAAATATTAATGGGAAACTAAAAAAAATGGGGGAAACTAATTAGGGCATTGACTGTCTACAAAAGGTTGAATGTTAAAATCACAAGAATAGGCAGAAGCCAAAAGTTATCGATCAGTGTAAGAATGTCATTTTTAAGATAAGATAACCTTTATTGTCATTTTCACTGTGGGCACAACGGCACCCATCAAAAATGAAATTCAGCTGCCTGCTCTCAAAGTGAAACCCATATGTGACACACGCCTAAAACGTACTATATACAACATATGTATAGACCCACACCCCTACATATACATATAACAAATAAATATTAAATACTGTCCATTGTGAATATATGGAGACAGTAAATATTAAGGGGGAAAGAGGGGAAATATTCAATGGAGCCTTGGTGGAGCAGGGGGCTAATGCCTCCTTAAGTAACACCAGCTGCCCGCAATTAGTGCAGGTTCGAGTCCCACCAGGCTCAAGGTTGACTCAGCCTTCCATCCTTCCGAGGTAGGTAAAATGAGGACCCAGATTGTTGGGGGCAATTAAGCTGACTTTGTAATAATGCCGCTTGGGGTGTGTGTGAAATCCCTCATAAGCAGGCATATACATAGAATGAAGGCTACTGCTAAGCTTGTAAGCCGCCCTGAGTCTTCAGAGAAGGGCGGGATATAAATGGAATTAAAATAAAAATAAAAATAATGTAGTAGCTTGAGACTTACACTAAAGATATTTGGGTGTCATTGTATTATCAATTAACTCAGCCACCACGTTGCTTTTTTAAATACTTACACGTAACACTAGAAAATCAATAAAACATTTATATAAATAAATGAGAGAAGAGACTTTCTCCTGCCGGCCATTTTCTCCATGGCGGATAAGTTTAGGTTTTCTTGCTCTTCTATTCTGAAACCAAACCTGGAAAAAGATGGATGGAAAGAAAAACAAGCTCGACTTTATGGGGTTAGAAAAGCAGTTTAAGTGCCACAAGAAGTCAAGGAGAACATCTGGTGCCCTCTGAGCTGAGCCGGTAGCAAATATTTCAGTACCCAACTAGGTAACTGTCAAGGCCCGTCCGCGATTAGGCATATACTCACAACCACCAGCGGGAACGGGGGACAACTCAAAGAAGGCTTTTTATTCGGCTCCAAACAGAGATAAAGTCAGCGTTGGCAGCGATATGCTTCCAACGCACATATGTAGCCCACAGGTACAGAAACCCCGCCCCCTTCACAAACCAACATCTGTCCACATGTGTATATATTTTACCGCTCCCTTTTTGTTCCGTTTGCATGCTCGCGCGCGTGCGTTTCTTCACCCTCCCGCTCCTGTATGCTGCTCCTGACCAGGTAAGCACCCCAGGTAACCCCTGCCCTTATTCCCAAACACCCATCCCCATCGTAGCCTGCCAAACCGGGCACCCCCCCCACCCCGAGGGAAACCCCCCCCCATGTCCCAAAACTCCCTGGATCCCACCACCTACCAAAGCCCCAGTCACTAGTAGTCCGGCTTGCAGGTTCGTTCGCGGAGCCGCGGCCACCAGCATGTCCGGCACTTCATCCTTTTAAGCGAAGGGCAAAGAGAGCAACACAGCAGCAGCCAAGGCCCCAGTCACTGGTAGTCCGGCTTGGCACCTCCACCTGCGCATGCTCAGCTACCAGCTGGCAAGCAGCAGAGGCTGGGGAGGCCAGCTGAGTGTCAGCAGGTCCAGCCAGTCTGCGCAGCTGCGCAGGCACGACCACCAACGCCGGATGGAGGCCTGTTGCTGGAGGAGCGAGTCCGGAGGAACCTGAGGCTCGACGGCATTCCTGGAGTGGGGCCCAGAGGGCCCGGAGGTAGGTCAGCTGCAGGCACAGGGACGTCACGGGTGGTTGCCCCCCCATGGAGTGTCGGGCTCATGGGGCTCAACAGGCGGCTCCCCCTACCAGGGCTCCACCTGGAAGACAAGAGACAACATCTGAGCAACCACCAACCCGACCCGAAGGCTCCGCCCGTCTCCCACCCGGCTTCCCCAGATACTTGCGGTGGAATGCACGGACGAGACGGGGCGCATGGACGTCCACCTCAGCCACCCATGAGGCTTCTGTTAAGGGATAACCCTTCCACAAGATTAGGTACTGTATTCTTCCCCTCCTCACCCTTGAGTCGAGAACTTCCTGTACCTCGAAGTGGTCACCATGAACAGGTCCAGGGGCCCCTTCCCCCAACCCACGAGGTGTTACTTTGGCGGTCTTCAGCAGACTACTGTGGAAAACCGGGTGGATCTTACCCAGGAACTTCGGCAGCCGGAGCCACACCGTCACAGGGTTGATCACTTGTATTATCTGGAAAGGCCCTAGGAACTTGGGACCAAGTTTCTTACACAGCGCCTGGAGTCATAAATACTTGGTAGACAAGTATACTAGGTCCCCCACCTTAGGGGGTTCGAAAGGTCTCCGTTTCCTGTCTGCCTGCTCTTTATTTGTCACTGCGGCTTTCTCCAGTGCTTTTTTCACTGCTCCCCACACCTCCTCCAGTTGATCCATCCACTCCCTGGGCTGACAAGGGAGAGGCTTCCCCTGGTCATACTCAGGGATGGGAACAAAACCATGACCTGACACCACCCTGAAAGGGAAGAGCCCTGTGCTACTATGGACCATGTTGTTATGAGCCACTTCGGCGAATGCTAAAAGGGTCCACCCAACTGGATTGTTGGTACGTCACATAGCACCATAGGTATCACTCCACCACAGCGTTCGCTCGCTCCGCCACTCTGTTGGTGCAAGGATGGTATGCCAAACTAAGACCCTGGGAGGAATCTATGAACTGGACAAACTCCCTCCAGAACCGGGCCGTAAATTGCACCCCTCGGTCAGAGATGATATGCCGGGGCACTCCATGCAAACGGTAGACATGGGTGATAAACATCCAGGCCAACCGCCGGGCTGATGGTAAACCCTTGCATGGCACAAAATGCGCCTGCTTGGAAAATAGGTCGATGACTGTCCAACAATTAACAAGTGGAACCACCTGCCTCCAGAAGTGGTGAATGCTCCAACACTGGAAGTTTTTAAGAAGAGACTGGCCAGCCATTTGTCTGAAATGGTACAGTATAGGGCAGGGATTTATGACTCGTGGACTTCAACTCCCAGAATTCCTGAGCTGGCTGGCTCAGGAATTCTGGGAATTAAAGTCCACGAGTCATAAAAGAGCCGAGGTTGCCTACCCCTGGTATAGGATTTCCTGCCTGAGCAGGGGGTTGGATTAGACGACCTCCAAGGTCCCTTCCAACTTAATATAATCATCATCATCATCATCATCATCCCACCCTTCTCTGAAGACTCAGGGCAGCTTACAATTTAAGAAGCACAAATCAATGTGCTTAGCAATAATAATAATAATAATAATAATAATAATAATAATAATAATAATAATAATAATAATAATAATAATAATAATAATAATGATAATAATGATAATAATAATAATAACAACAACAACGATGACAACGATGATGATGACAATGATAATGATAGTGATAATAATAATAATAACAATAATAATGATGATGATGATGACGATGATAATAATAATGATAGTGATAATAATAATGATAGTGAACATAATAATAACAATAATGATGATGATGATGACAATGATGATAATAATAATGATAGTGATAATAATAATGATAGTGATAATAATAATGATAGTGAATAATAATAATAATAATAATAATAATAATAATAATAATAATAATAATACCACCAGTAGGTGAAACCCACGAGCGCAGCTGGAGAACGGCATCCCCGGCTGGCACCTCCATCTGCGCATGCTCAGCTACCAGCCGGCAAGCAGCAGAGGCGTGCGAGGCCAGCTGAGCGTCGGCAGGCCCTGCCAGCCTGCGCAGCTGCGCAGGCGCGACCACCCACGCCGAATGGAGGCCTGTTGCCGGAGCAACGAGTCCGGAGGAACCCGCGGCTCGACGAGACGGCGTTCCCAGAGCGGGACCTAGAGCGCCCGGAGCTAGGTCAGCTGCAGGCGCAGTGACGTCACGGGCGGCTGCGCCCCGCCCCCCCCGCGGAACGTCATCAGTAAGGAGTTCGCATGGGATTGGTTGTCTCTGAGCGAGCCCCACACTTAGCCCCGCCCCCTGAGGCTGTTATCTAATTTGGCTAATGAAACGTCTTGCGAAGGAAAGCAGCCAAGCTCAAAGGTTGACTTGGCAACACGTAACGAGAGGACCTTCTGACTCGTGTTTGCAATTAATGCATTCTGTACACTTTTTAACGCTTCCTTGAAGTCCCCCGCCCCCAGGCCAGGAGTAGGCAACCTCGGCTCTTGATGGACTTCAACTCCCAGAATTCCTGAGTCAGCAAAGCTGACTCAGGAATTCTGGGAGTTGAAGTCCACGAGTCATAAAAGAACCGAGATTGCCTACCCCTGCCCTAGGCTGTGTGTGATGGGGGGGGGACTTACAAATTTATTTGTGAACACACACCTGGTGGGGCAGGAGGAATTATTATTATTATTATTATTATTATTATTATTATTATTATTATTATTATTATTATTATTATTATTATTATTATTATTTTATTTATATACCGCCCTTCTCCCGGAGGACTCAGGGCGGTGAACAGGGCAACTATATCAAAAACACAAAAACACAAAAGTAAAAAGAAATTAAACATATGCCCAACTAAAAACAGTGAATACAAATATTAAAATAACAATAAAAAACCCCACCCATCCCCCATCAGGCCAGGCCGGCTTGTTCAAATAAGAATGTCTTTAGGAAGGACCTATTTTTCTCCATCGCGATGGGGATCCTACTATGGACTGGAAACAATGCTGCGTTGTGCAGGTGTTGCAACCAACAACAACAACAACAACAACAAGAAAAATCTTATCCAGGAACCTAACATGGAAGAGAAGTAGCCGATGTTTGTCTTTTCCTGCTTTTTGCGATACCTGTACTATTAAAGTTGCTTTAAATGTGGAACAATGGTGTTGGAGGGGACCTTGGGGGGTCATCTAGTCCAACCTCCTGCTCAAGCAAGGGACCCTAGTATATCTCTTCAGACAAGTGGCCATCTAATCTGTTCTTAATAGCCTCCAGGGATGGAGCATTCACAGCTTCTGGAGGCAGGCTGTTCCACTGCTTTAATTATTCTCCCTGTCAAGAAATTTCTCCTTGGTTCCAGGTTGCTTCTCTCCTTGATTAGTTTCCATCTAAATCTTAACTCGTTTAGGTTAGCCCTAATTCAAGTTCCTACCCCAGTATGGATGTTGGATTCAATTAGATTCGACTGAATCTTAGATATTTATAGCCCAGCCTAATTCTAAGGAGGCTACAACAAAAAATACCACATACACCAAATCTCTCTCTCTCCCTCCCTCTTTCTTTTTTCTTTTTCTCTCCCTCTCTCTGTGTGTCTCTCCCTCTCTCCCTCTCTTTCTCTCTCCCTCTCTCTCCCTTTCTCTCTCTCTCCCTCTCCCTCTCTGTGTCTCTCTCTGTCTCTCTCCCTCTTTTATCTTTTTCTCTCCTCTCTGTGTCTCTCTCCTCCCTCCCTCCTTCTCTCTCTCCCTCACTCTCTCCCTCTCTTCTTTTTCTCTCCCTCTCTCTGTGTGTCTCTCCCTCTCTCCCTCTTTCTCTCCCTCTCTCTCCCTTTCTTTCTCTCCCTCTCTGTCTCTCTGTCTCTCTCCCTCTCTTTTCTCTTTTTCTCTCCTTCTCTCTGTGTCTCTCTCCTCCCTCCCTCCTTCTTTCTCTCTCCCTCACTCTCTCCCTCTTTCTATTTAAACAGAACTCAGTTGAATATATATACATATATATAATACCATCAATGTGTGAAATTAGGCATTTTATAGAGTGTTTAGAAAATCGATAGGATGGCAAAAAAAAATGGGATGCCAAAGTATGAAATACTTAATATTTCCCACATTTCCTAGCCGTTCTAAGCAATGCCAAAAGGCAAACTGGCAAATATAAAATACTCCACCACTACATGTTACCTAGTTGGGTAACGAAACATCTGCCGGAAAACAAGCCAGCTCAGAGAGCACCAAGGACCCCTCAGGTTAACCCTAAACTACAAATATTGTCCTTTGTGAATAAAATACTCCTCCTAAAATGCTATTCTAGTCTTCTTTCTCACAATGAGTAGGTCAATACTTTTCTTTCTTTCTCTCTCTCTCTCTCTTTCTGTTTTTCTTTCTTTCTCTCTTTTGTAAGAATGTGTACTTTATTTTGAGTTCCTTCTTTCAATTTCCTACAGGTCTTCCCAATAAAGGGCTACCCTAACTCTTCTCACGACCCCTCTTTTCATTCTTTGCCTAAATAGTTCTTATAATGCCTGGGAATTATCCACCGTGCCTAGGGGAAGTATGCAGCCCATTAAAAAAGCAGAAACATTTCATTATTTGCCTAAAAACATTCCACGTTCTGTAGATTTCCTAGGCCTTCTATACATTCACCCAGTGCCGGCAACATATATACATATATATATATAAAAATTTGCACAAATAATGAGCTGTCATAAGTTGACTATATCCTGTGGATAAGCCTTGAGTCAGGCCAAAGCAGGAAAGAATTAGCAAGGTGCATTCAAAAAAAAAAGCCTTGACAAATTCTTAACATATATATATAAAGCACGCCATTCATCTAATCCAAGAGGCAAAATTCTGGAGGCTTTGCCCCAGTTTCGCAAATCCCCAAAGCCAGCAGTTTGTAGCCCTCTGAAAAGGTAAAACTACTAACCTTCCCTGTAACTCACACCCCAATTTCTAGAAAGAACAAAGAGTTCTTGCGCTACTGAGCAGACAGCCCGCCTGCAAAATAGCCAGCAGCTGGGCTGCTCCACCCCTTCCCTTTAAGCCCCCTCCCTAGCCAGCCCAGCAAGATGTGGCTATAAAAGCTGGAGCAGAGAGGTGTGTGTGTTTGTCCTGGTCTGTTCTTGGTGGGGGGAAGTGAGTTAGTTTGGGCAGCTAAAACAGCCTTGGTGCAACCTAAGGCAAACAGAAGAAATACTTTTTTTCTCCAGAAGTAGGACTTGCAAAGATTAGTAATGGCAGGAGTTGTAGTAGAACTGGGAGAGGGTGTTATAGTAAACAGTGAGTACTTGTGGTTGGGTTGCCTAGAGGCCGGGAGGGGTTTATCTTGGGTCTGTGGGGGTCTTGGAACTCACTAACCTGGATGTAATAAAAACCTGGGGCAACCAGAAAGCCTTAAAAACAGCCAAGACCATCGAATTAACTAACGTACAGCCCAGGACGAGTTCTCTCTTTGCAGGAAAACCTAGCAGGCAGGTCTCTTAAACGCACAGGTGCAAAGAAACTGCTTTCCTAGGGGTCTCGAGTCACTCCTTAGCGTGAGGGATGGGATACAAAGGTAATAAAGAAATTACTCCAAGGGACAGAAGAGAAAGAAGCTGTAGCCCGAGCCCTCTCAATGGGTAAAAGGAGAGACTCAAATAATAGTCATAATGAATGGACCTTTATTGACAGACTACAACCATGTATACATTGAGATTAGCTGAGCCTCCCTTTGTGCTCCCACCCCCCCAACAGTGAGAACAAACCTCCATCTTATTACACCATGTGAACTAATAGCAATAGTTGCCCCGTATGGGCAGCATTCCTTAAGGGTAGCATTCCTTAAGCTACCTGGCCTCTTAAGCCTCAGGGTCAGGAGAAACAAGTGTGTAAAATTAAACAGCCCCCCCCTTTGGGGACTTAGTCCTACGCACAATGCAAGAATCTATCCACTGGGGCGTCGTCTCTACGGAAGCAAAAATTAACCCACTGGGGTTGACCCACTATGTTTCCCTTTCCTCCTCCTCCTTAACTAAAAGCTGAAGCACCTTGTGCCTCTCCCACCCCTGCCCCAGATGGTGCTGAGCAGGGAGCATCTTGAAAGCCAAGGTTGCTTGACGACCCACCCAGCAGACGCCTAAGTTCCCTTGAAGGGCTTCAGACTCGCATCCGAGAGCGGAGACATTTTTATTTGTGGATTAACCAAAAGAATGAACTAACCTCCAGTTGGGGAAAGCAAAAGTCAGGCAAGCTGGGGAGAAACTACTTCCTAGGAGTATACAAGGAAAGCCTCCTAGGTAGCTGTGGGGCTTGTGGGGGGGTCAGACCCCAATTTTTCAAAGCAGCCTAAGGCAGCTGAGCTCCGTCCCTCTTATCCAACCCAGGATACGGAGAACAAGGCCAGACCTGAAAGAAAAAATAGCTCCAAGTTCTCATCTCCTAAACTCAGAAGAAGCTGAGATTAACACACACACACCCTCTTCCTCCCAATTCTCTACTCTTAAAGAGCTAAGAGGGCTTTCCCAAGGTCCTACCAAACCCGGTGCTCCATGGAACTCCATGGCAGGATCAGGAGATAAATAATGTGGGGGGTAGTGGAGATCTGATCTGATTTCCCCCCAGTTGTGGATCTTGAGAAGTCTGCTGCTGTTGGTACAGGTCACCAGAGTGGATCTGTAGAAGATTCCGTGGGAGATGGGTCTGTTGGCTTGATTGGGAAAAAGTGGGATCCTGATGGTATACTGGAGTCCCAGTCCACAGCACTCTGCAGGATTGGGACAGTGGATCCAACGGAGAGGCTGTTTTGTGATGTGGAGGGATCCACTCATTGGCTGTCTCCCAGAGATTGAAATCCTTCTTGGGTGCCTTAGGAGCCTCTTGTTTCCCCCTGGGGGGGGCATTGAATCACCCCAGAGGGAGGAGAAGTCCACCCTTCTGCTGAAGATGGGGCTGTTTTGTGATCCACTCATTGGCTGTCTCCCAGAGATTGAAATCCTTCTTGGGTGCCTTAGGAGTCTTGTGTTTCTCCCTGGGGGGGCATTGAATCACCCCAAAAGAGGCTCTGCTCAGAGGGAGGAGAAGTCCACCCTTCTGCAGAAGATGGGGGCTGTTGGGGAAAGGCAGGAACCAGTCCAGATCCTGATGTTGTGTTGGAGATCCAGAGCTTCAGAGAGTTCTGCAGGACTGGAAGAATGGATCCAACCCAGAGGCTGTTTTGTGATGTGGGAGGATCCACTTCCATGTTGCTCTGTCTTTCTCCCCAGGGGGCAGTGAGAAGCAGTTTCAGATACACATCCCTTTAAGGTCTTTTAAAATAGGTATCCCCTTAACCCCAAGTGCTCGATGAATAAAGAAGCAGAAGCTGTTTTGTGATGCGGGAGGATCCCCTTCTTGGCTTTCTTCCAAAGGCTGAAATGTTTGGGGTATCTAAGGAGCCTGTTGGGAAGGTTGATACAAGCCATAAGATACGGGCTTGAGGGGAACTGGGAGGTGTTGAAACTTTTGGGCTAGTTGAGGAATGGTGGAAACCACCCCAGGTGTCTAAGAGTTTGCAAAGTTGATGCTGTTGGGAAGGTTGATAGGATATGGGCTTGAGGGGAATCTGGAAGAGTTGAGGCTGTTGGGCTGGTTGAGGAATGGTGGGAACCAGCCAGATCCTGATGGTATACTGGAGTCCCAGTCCACAGAACTCTGCAGGATTGGGACAGTGGATCCAACGGAGAGGCTGTTTTGTGATGTGGAGGGATCCACTCATTGGCTGTCTCCCAGAGATTGAAATCCTTCTTGGGTGCCTTAGAAGTCAGTTTTATTGCAAATTGTCCCTTTCTGAAGAACTTTTACAGTTGACTCGACCTGGAGGCTGTGTTTTTTTTTTTTTTTGTCGGGCTGGTTGAGGAATGGTGGGAACCAGCCAGATCCTGATGGTATACTGGAGTCCCAGTCCACAGAACTCTGCAGGATTGGGACAGTGGATCCAGCAGAGAGGCTGTTTTGTGATGTGGGGGGATCCACTCCTTGGCTGTCTGTCAAAATATCACTTTCTTCTTGGGTGCCTTAAGAGTCTTGTGTTTCTCCCTGGGGGGATTGAATCCCCCCAAAAGAGGCTCTGCTCAGAGGGAGGAGAAGTCCACCCTTCTGCTGAAGATGGGGGCTGTTGGGGAAAGGCAGGAACCAGTCCAGATCCTGATGTTGTGTTGGAGATCCAGAGCTTCAGAGAGCTCTACAGGACTGGAAGAATGGATCCAACCCAGAGGCTGTTTTGTGATGTGGGAGGATCCACTTCCATGTTGCTCTGTCTTTCTCCCCAGGGGGCAGTGAGAAGCAGTTTCAGATACACATCCCTTTAAGGTCTTTTAAAATAGGTATCCCCTTAACCCCAAGTGCTCGGATGAATAAATAAGCAGGAAAGTGGGAACAGAGAGATTCGGAGACTGATCTGCCCCCACAAGACCAGTTACCTCCATTTTTCCCAGCTTCCCTCTTCATTCCCATAAAAACCAGGCCGGGCTACCTGTCCATTGCCAACTGCCAGTTCTTTGTCCTCTCTTTCTCACTGATTGACAGGTTTAAGTTTCCTGGCTCTTCCATCCTGGAAAACAGACGTGAAAAAAAAAGAGTTGGGAGAAAGACAGCTCTTATTGTTCGCCTCGTTTCTCTTTCCCTTCCTCCCCCCACCACCCCTTGCCCCAATTGGCGGGAGGAGAGGTGGGCCTTACGTGGTGGTGTATTCGGGTCTTGGGGATGCCAATATGGCGTGCCTGGCCCTCGTGGGCCTCTTACCCGGGGTAGGGGGTCCGCTTGGAAAGTCTCAGTGAGGCTGTTTGAACCTCGGTGTAACTGGTGCGCTTCCTCTACTCGCCTCTTTCTCCTAAGGGGAGAAATAAGAATGTAACTAGGCCTTGAACTTGGCCTCGGAAGGAGACGGGCAGGATCCATGCCTCTAGGCCATGTTCCCGCAGCTTCGTCTGCTCGGTTTTGGAATGGGCCAGTTTTCTGAGCCAACCCCACCCCTAGGGTGGACTTCTCATAACTGGCAGAAAAATACCACTAGGCTTCACAATGCATGCCAGTGGCAGGTTTTTATTTTAAAGTGAAATCCGTTTTCCACTTGGCCTCCTCCTAGCAATAAGGAAACACGGACAACCACAGCTGGAGAACACAGTTTTATTGCAAATTGTCCCTTTCTGCAGGACTGGGACAGTGGATCCCACCTGCAGGCTGTTTTTTTTGTGTGTTTTTTTGTCAGTCTGGTTGAGGAATGTTGGAAACCAGCCAGATCCTGATGGTATACTGGAGTCCCAGTCCACAGAACTCTGCAGGATTGGGACAGTGGATCCAGCAGAGAGGCTGTTTTGTGATGTGGGGGGATCCACTCCTTGGCTGTCTATCAAAAATTCACTTTCTCCTTGGGTGCCTTAAGAGTCTTGTGTTTCTCCCTGGGGGGCATTGAATCCCCCCAAAAGGCTCTGCTCAGAGGGAGGAGAAGTCCACCCTTCTGCTGAAGATGGGGGCTGTTGGGGAAAGGTGTGAACCAGTCCAGATCCTGATTTTGTGTTGAGATCCCGAGCTTCAAAAAGCTCTGCAGGACTGGAATAATGGATCCAATGGAGAGGCTGTTTTAAAACATCGAATACCTAGGAATTCAGAGACTGATCTGCCCCCACAAGACCAGTTACCTCCATTTTTCCCAGCTTCCCTCTTCATTCCCATAAAAACCAGGCTGGGGTACCTGTCCATTGCCAACTGGTGCCGGAATCGGACCCAAAGGTCCTTGCAGGTCCAAGGCTCCATGGAGACTCAAGGCTGAAGCAGGAGATGAGCAGGGTGGGGTGGAATAGAAATGCCCCACCCCAGCTGTGGAGTCTGCTGTTGGTGGTACGGGCAATAGGAGTAGGTGTCTAGGAGTTTGCGAAGGTGATGCTGTTGGGAAGGTTGATGCAAGCCATAAGATACAGGCCTGAGGGGAATCTGGAGCTGTTGAAACTGTTGGGCTGGTTGAGGAATGGTGGGAACCAGCCAGATCCGGATGGTATACTGGAGTCCCAGTACACAGAACTCTGCAGGATTGGGACAGTGGATCCAGTGGAGAGGCTGTTTTGTGATCCACTCATTGACTGTCTCCCAGAGATTGAAATCCTTCTTGGGTGCCTTAGGAGTCAGTTTTATTTCAAATTGTCCCTTTCTGTAGAACTTTTACAGTTGACTCGACCTGGAGGCTGTTTGTTTTTTTTTTTGGTTGGGCTGGTTGAGGAATGGTGGGAACCAGCCAGATCCTGATGGTATACTGGAGTCCCAGTCCACAGAACTCTGCAGGATTGGGACAGTGGATCCAGCAGAGAGGCTGTTTTGTGATGTGGGGGGATCCACTCCTTGGCTGTCTGTCAAAATATCACTTTCTTCTTGGGTGCCTTAAGAGTCTTGTGTTTCTCCCTGGGGGGCACTGAATCCCCCCAAAAGAGGCTCTGCTCAGAGGGAGGAGAAGTCCACCCTTCTGCTGAAGATGGGGGCTGTTGGGGAAAGGCGTGAACCAGTCCAGATCCTGATGTGTTCAGATCCAGAGCTTCAAAGAGCTCTGCAGGACTGGAATAATGGATCCAATGGAGAGGCTGTTTTGTGATGCTCTTCCATTCTGGAAAGCAGATGTGAAAAAAAGAAGAATTTCAGAGGGTTGTGGTCTGCCCAGGTGCTTGTCCCTAGAAAACACCTCTTCGACCTCAGAATTAATTTCCTTTGACATCCACACCACGTCAATCCTGGACCACCAACTATCTCAGTTAGAATAGTATATGTATACTATGTAGCCTCCCGGTTCCTTTCCCTCCATATATCCTGGATGTTTAGATCTTTGGCCAATTTAAAAAAGGATCTCAGTAATATTCTTCTGTTTCTTTTCCTGGTCTTATTACCCTTATAGTCCAAATTGTTGTCTAAAATGGCATTAAAATCTCCTGACAGACAAATTTCATCGTAGTCTACACTACATATCTTATTATGTAATGCTTTAAAAAACTGTTCTTTTTTTGTTATTAAAGAGTTTTACAAAAAAAAATTTACAATACATATCCCCGAAACCCACCCACCCCAAACCACCCCCCCTTCCCCCCCACTTCCCATAGCTGAATACAGTGTTATAGATATAATAATCATATTCTAACTAAAATTATCCATTATAAAATTAACCAAATTCGTAATGTGCTTTAACTCCCCTTTAACATAGATACATTCAAATTATTAAAAACATAATAAAATAAACAAAAATATAATTTTAAAAAACTGTTCTTGATTTCCATTGGGGCATATATTTCCACGATCACCGCCTTCCTAATGTTTATTTCTATCAATATTTCTATCAATATTGTTTATTTCTATCAATATTCCACCCTCTCTGTCATTATAAATCTGTTTAGCTACCAATTTCTCATTCATATATAATGCCACCCCACTCTTTTTTTTTGTTGATCTAATGAGACAAATAGATTCCCTAGTTTTGTTTGATCTAACAGATATTTTTGTTGTTCCCTTTATATGAACTTCCTGAATTGCAATTAAATCTAGTTTTTGACATATAAGTTTATTAAAAAATTTCCGTCTTTTCATTGGCGAGTTTAACCCATTAATATTCAGGGACAAGATCCTACATTCTTCTCCCTTGATTTTACTTATATCTAGGTTTTGTGCTTCTCGTTGTCCGGGGCTCTCTCGCATCTTTATCTCTACCCCCATATATCTCTGTAGTCTCTCCAGATTTATTTCCTCTGTGGAATGGGCCAGTTTTCTGAGCCCACCCCACCCCTAGGGTGGACTTCTCATAACTGGCAGAAAAATACCACTAGGCTTCACAATGCATGCCAGTGGCAGGTTTTTATTTTAAAGTGAAATCCGTTTTCAACTTGGCCTCCTTCTAAGAATAAGGAAACACGGACAACCACAGCTGGAGAACACAGTTTTATTGCAAATTGTCCCTTTCTGCAGGACTGGGACAGTGGATCCCACCTGCAGGCTGAATTTTTGTCAGTCTGGTTGAGGAATGGTGGAAACCAGCCAGATCCTGATGGAATACTGGAGTCCCAGTACACAGAACTCTGCAGGATTGAGACAGTGGATCCAGCGGAGAGGCTGTTTTGTGATCCACTCAATGGCTGTCTCCCAGAGATTGAAATCCTTCGTGGGTGCCTTAGGAGTCTTGTGTTTCTCCCTGGGGGGGGGCATTGAATCACCCCAAAAGAGGCTCTGCTCAGAGGGAGGAGAAGTCCACCCTTCTGCAGAAGATGGGGCAGTTTTGTGATCCACTCAATGGCTGTCTCTCAGAGATTGAAATCCTTCTTGGGTGCCTTAGGAGTCTTGTGTTTCTCCCTGGGGGGGCATTGAATCACCCCAAAAGAGGCTCTGCTCAGAGGGAGGAGAAGTCCACCCTTCTGCAGAAGATGGGGGCTGTTGGGGAAAGGTGAGAATCAGTCCAGATCCTGATGTTGTGTTGGAGATCCAGAGCTTCAGAGAGCTCTACAGGACTGGAAGAATGGATCCAACCCAGACGCTGTTTTGTGATGTGGGAGGATCCACTTCCATGTTACTCTGTCTTTCTCCCCAGGGGGCAGTGAGAAGCAGTTTCAGATACACATCCCTTTAAGGTCTTTTAAAATAGGTATCCCCTTAACCCCAAGTGCTCGATGAATAAAGAAGCAGAAGCTGTTTTGTGATGCGGGAGGATCCCCTTCTTGGCTTTCTTCCAAATGCTGAAATGTTTGGGGTATCTAAGAAGCCTGTTGGGAAGGTTGATACAAGCCATAAGATACGGGCTTGAGGGGAATCGGGAGGTGTTGAAACTTTTGGGCTGGTTGAGGAATGGTGGGAACCAGCCAGATCCTGATGGAATACTTGAGTCCCAGTCCACAGAACTCTGCAGGATTGGGACAGTGGATCCAGCAGAGAGGCTGTTTTGTGATGTGGGGGGATCCACTCCTTGGCTGTCTGTCAAAATATCACTTTCTTCTTGGGTGCCTTAAGAGTCTTGTGTTTCTCCCTGGGGGGCATTGAATTACCCCAAAAGAGGCTCTGCTCAGAAGGGGGAGAAGTCCACCCTTTTGCAGAAGATGGGGATGTTGGGGAAAGGTGAGAATCAGTCCAGATCCTGATTTTGTGTTGGAGATCTAGAGCTTCAAAGAGCTCTGCAGGACTGGAATAATGGATCCAACCCAGAGGCTGTTTTGTGATGCGGGAGGATCCCCTTCTTGGCTCCCTTCCAAAGGGGTGGACGGAGGTCAGGATAGTTTAAAGTGACCCTTACCTTTGGCCCTTGTACTTATTTTCCCAGAAGAAAAACAAGGAGAAAAAAGTAAGGAAAGAGGAATGGACCCCAAAGTGGTTTGGGACCTTCAGAGCATCCATTGGACCTTCAATTGTCTCTGCTCTGTACTTGCTTGGACAGGTCCAATCCTGGATGGGGGAAGTTGGGCCATGAAGCCTTCAGAGAAGGAATTCCGAGTTTAGCCATTTTAAGAAGGGAACATTTCCCCATTGAAGGCTTCTGGATTTGAGTTTCTCTCCATGGGAGGCTAGATGTTGAAGATTAAAAGACATTGTTTGAAGGTCCCTTTGCTTCCCTCACTGTAATGGCCGTGTTGGCTGGGGAAGATGGGATCTGCAGTTAGCACTGCCCTATCACCAGCTCCATAAAGTAGCTAAGCCAGGCTCTTGAATTTTGCAGTATACTCACTTGGGGTTAGGTCGCTTGCTAAACCATGTTTATTTGAACTGTGGTTTCCTTTCCTCATCACATGAAAGGAATACTGCCCAACATTAAGTTTTAGCAGAATGATGGAACCAAGTCAGCGAATCCTATGTCTGTTAAGCCCAACTTAGGAGGCATCCAGCCTTAAAACCAAAATGTAGGAAACCCCGTTTGGACAATTAAATGGGGCAGAAAACTGTGCCCCCCCCCATATATCCTACCTCCCTTGATGGGCTCAGAAACATCCAGAAACATCTTGAAACCCTTCCTGAATTAGTCAAATATCAGTAAATGAGCAATTGTCTCTTTGGCCAAACTGCCCCCAGTTTAAGCCCGATTTTATGACTCTCCCTGCAAAATAACCCACTTAGTTTTCGGAGTCTGGTTGGTGAGGCTGGCTCAGAATTTATTTATTTTTTATTTCTTTTCCTTCGCAAAAAGCAAAGGGAAGGCAAAATAGACCTGGGACCGTTTTTTTCCCCCTCCCGTTTGCAAGGTATTCCTTCATTTCCCCCTCAGTGGCTCTGGCTTTGAAAGAGAAGAAAGTCTGCAAACCCAGGATGACCCACCATCTACCCCCCATACGTGGCTTTTGCTTGTGAGTAAACATGAACACCCCCAAATCTCCTTTCCTGACGTTTTTTTTTTAAAAAAGTGAAATCCGTTTTCAACTTGGCCTCCTCCTAGGAATAAGGAAACACGGACAACCACAGCTGGAGAACACAGAGTTTTATTGCACATTGTCCCGTAGTAAGCAGCGGTTTCAGATACGCATTCCTTTGAGTTCTTTTAAAATAGGGATCCCCTGAACCCCAAGTGCTCGGATGAAATAAATAAGCAGGAAAGCGGGAACAGAGAAATTGGGAGACTGATCCAGCCCCACACACCCACACACCCACACAAACACAGACACCCCACGGGAAACCGGCTACCTCCAGTTTTCCCAGCTTTCGTCTTCAATCCCATAGAATCCAGCCTGGGCTCCCTGTCCATCGGCGGCTGGCACCGGAATCGGAGCCATAGGTCCTTGCGGGTCCATGGCTCCGTGGAGACCCAAGGCTGAATCGGGAGACGAGCAGGGTGGGGTGGAATAGAAATGGCCCCCCAGCTGCGGAGTCTGCTGTTGGGGGTAGGGGTGATGGGAGTAGGGGTCTAGAGGAGTTGGGAGAAGGTGGTGCCGCCGGGAAGCTTGGGGCACGGTGGGCACCAGTCCAGATCCCGACGGAGCGCTGGCGTCCCAGTTGGCCGAGCTGGGGGGCGCTGGGAACAGAGGGGAGCCAACGGGGACCTGCTGGGACGACGTGGAGGGCGCGAACTCTTGGCTCCCTCCCGGCTGCGGAAAGGCTGGTGGCTGGCCTGGAAAGCTCCAGTTGCTCCCCAGCGGCCTGGGGTCACCCCAAACGGGCCCAGCGGAGAGGCCTGAGTAGTCCAGACTACCGGTTGCTGGTCTTGGGACGGAAGGACCCTCTGGCCTTTCGTGTTCCGTCGGGTTGACAGGCTTCGGTTGTCTGGCTCGGCGGTTCTGGAACCAAACCTGCAAAAAAAAAAAAAAAACAGAATTGTTTTAAGTGGCCTGTTTTAAGCGGAGGACGAGCAGTAGCTTTCGTTCCTCCGTGTTTTATTATTCTTCCCTATTATTCTTCCCTGCAAAAAAAAAAAAAAACGAAAAACAGAATTAAGTGGCCTGTTTTAAGCGGAGGACGAGCAGTAGCTTTCGTTCCTCCGTGTTTTATTATTCTTCCCTGCAAAAAAAAACAAAACCAAAACGAAAAACAGAATTAAGTGGCTTGTTTTAAGCGGAGGACGAGCAGTAGCTTTCGTTCCTCCGCGTTTTATTACACTTCCCTATTATTCTTCCCTGCAAAAAAAAAAACCCAAAAACAAACGAAAAACAGAATTAAGTGGCTTGTTTTAAGCGGAGGACGAGCAGTAGCTTTCGTTCCTCCGCGTTTTATTATTCTTCCCTATTATTCTTCGCTGCAAAAAAAAAAAAAAAAAACAGAATTAAGTGGCTTGTTTTAAGCGGAGGACGAGCAGTAGCTTTCGTTCCTCCGCGTTTTATTACTCTTCCCTATTATTCTTCCCTGCAAAAAAACAAAAACCCAAAACGAAAAACAGAATTAAGTGGCTTGTTTTAAGCGGAGGACGAGCAGTAGCTTTCGTTCCTCCGCGTTTTATTTACTCTTCCCAATTATTCTTCCCTTCCAATTCTGGGGATCCTTAGGTGGCTCTCAAAGACCGAGCGGGGCGCGCAAATTGCGCGCGGGAGTTGGGCACCTCAACCGCGCGGAGTGGAAGCCACGCCGCAGGGAATGGGGGCCCGCCGGTGGAAAGGCAACGTGGGGAAGGAGGGGGCTTTGATTCTTTGACCCACCCCACCTCAATTTCCCCGGCCAACCCTTAGCCCGGCCCTTCTTACGTGGATCCGCGCCTCCGGGATGCCCAGCTGGCGTGCCAAGCGCTCGCGGGCCTCGTAGCCGGGGTAGGGATGCGCTTGGAAAGCCTCGGTCAGGCGGGCCACTTGCTCCTTGGTGTAAATGGTCCTTTTTCTCCGTTCGCCCCTGGCGGCTCCGACCTTGGACCATTTTCCTAAAGGGAGAAAAAAAAAATCAAAATAAAAAACGGAGGAAAAAAAAAAAACAACCCCGAAGAACACAACGTTTAAGGCTCAATTTGGCTCCGGAAAGAGGCGGGCAGGATTCGCGCCTCTGTTCCGCGTTCACACGCCTAGGCGGTGCTGTGTGAACGCGGTCTTGCAATGATGCGCGGTTGGGGAACCGGCCCGGTTTTTGTTGAAGCACCCTCCGGAGGGCTGACTTTTTAAAAACCTGCAAAATAATAATAATTAAAAAAACCTGCAAAATAATAATAATTAAAAAAACCTGCAAAATAATAATAATAAAAAAAAACCCACCACCGGCCAACACCTTTTCCAATCCATGCCAAGTAGAGGTTTTCACCGAGCCCTAACAAATTAAACTTAAAAACCTGCAAAATAATAATAAAAAACCTGCAAAATAATAATAATAAAAAGCCCCCACCGGCCAACACCTTTTCCAATCCATGCCAAGTAGAGGTTTTCACCGAGCCCTAACAAATTAAACTTAAAAACCTGCAAAATAATAATAAACAACCTGCAAAATAATAATAATAAAAAAAAACCAACGGCCAACACCTTTTCCAATCCATGCCAAGTAGAGGTTTTCACAGAGCCCTAACAAATTAAACTTAGATTAAGCCTGGGGTGCTTAATCCAAGAGGAGGGAGGGAGGGAGAGAATGAGCAGCGTCTGCAAGGAATATAAGTCCCCCCCATCCAGTCCAGAGCTGAAGAAGCTTCAGGGATGAGAAGGGAAAAGTCTTCAAAGAAAAGGAAAAAAAAAAGAACAAGAAACTACAGTTGGTAGAGAAAAGAAAAATTGAGGAGAAATAGGACTCCCCCCCCCCCAAAGGTGATTGTTTTACCTGAGTTGCTGGCATTCATGGTGACTCCGTAAAATATTCTTCAAGGAGAAATGACCCAAGGTTGATCTGCAAGAGGTGAAAGAAGGTTGCTAATATTTGGGGATGAAGCTTTTATACCCTTTGTCCCCTGAGTCCAATCTTTGACCCTCCCCACTCCTGGGATTCTTCGTCCACCAATCAAGGGGCTGGGGGGAGGTCAGGATACTTCCCTTTTACAGTCATCCTTGCTCTTGGCCCCTGGACTTATTTACTCAGGGGAAAAAGAAAAACAAGGAGAAAAAAGGAAGGAAAGAGGAATGGACCCCAAAGTGGTTTGGGACCTTCAGAGCATCCATTGGACCTTCAATTGTCTCTGCTCTGTACTTGCTTGGAAAGGTCCAATCCTGGATGGGGGAAGTTGGGCCATGAAGCCTTCAGAGAAGGAATTCCGAGTTTAGCCATTTTAAGAAGGGAAGCTTTCCCCATTGAAGGCTTCTGGATTTGAGTTTCTCTCCATGGGAGGCTAGATGTTGAAGATTAAAAGACATTGTTTGAAGGTCCCTTTGCTTCCCTCACTGTAATGGCCGTGTTGGCTGGGGAAGATGGGATCTGCAGTTAGCACTGCCCTATCACCAGCGCCATAAAGTAGCTAAGCCAGGGTCTTGAATTTTGCAGTACATTCCTTGAATATACTCACTTGGGGTTAGGTAGCTTCCTAAACCATGTTTATTTGAACTGTGGTTTCCTTTCCTCATCACATGAAAGGAAAACTGCCCAACATTAAGTTTTAGCAGAATGATGGAACCAAGTCAGTTAATCCTATGTCTGTGTTAAACCCAACTTAGGAGGCATCCAGCCATAAAATATTTAAATAAGGCACAAAACTGTGCCCCTCCCCCCATATATCCTACCTGCTTAATCCAAGCGGAGGGAGAGGTCAGGATACTTCCCTTTTAAAATGACCCTTGCTGTTGGCCCCTGGACTTATTTACCCAGGGGAAAAAAGAAAAAGGAGAAAAAAGTAAAGAAAGAGGAATGGACCCCAAAGTGGTTTGGGACCTTGAGAGCATCCATTGGACCTTCAATTGTCTCTGCTCTGAACTTGCTTGGAAAGGTCCAATCCTGGATGGGAGAAGTTGGGCCATGAAGCCTTCAGAGAAGGAATTCTGAGTTTAGCCATTTTAAGAAGGGAAGCTTTCCCCATTGAAGGCTTCTGGATTTGAGTTTCTCTCAATGAGAGGCTAGATGTTGAAGATTAAAAGTCCCTTAGGTTCCTTAACTATAATGGCCATGTTGGCTGGGGAAGATGGGATCTGCAGTTAGCACTGCCCTATCACCAGCACCATAAAGTAGCTAAGCCAGGGTCTTGAAGTTTGCAGTACATTCCTTGAATATACTCACTTGGGGTTAGGTCGCTTGCTAAACCATGTTTATTTGAACTGTGGTTTCCTTTCCTCATCACATGAAAGGAATACTGCCCAACATTAAGTTTTAGCAGAATGGTGGAACCAAGTCAGTGAATCCTATGTCTGTGTTAAACCCAACTTAGGAGGCATCCAGCCTTAAAACCAGAACTGTAGGAAACCCCATTTGGACAATTAAATGGGGCACAAAAGGTATCCTTCCTCCCCCCCTCCCCACTATATATTTCAACTCCCTTGATGGCCTCAGAAACACCCAGGTCTTGAAAACCTTCTTGAAGACCAAAGTCAGGGTTAGTCCAATATCTAATTCAACCTAGAGTGATTCAACCTAGAAATAAGGAGAAATCGACCAATGGAACAGCTTTGCCCCCAGAAGTTGTGGCTGCTTCATCGCTGGAGGCATTCAAGAAGAGACTGGGTAGCCACTTGTCTGAAATGTCATAGTACCCCCTGCTTCAGCAGAGGGTTGGACTAGATGACCTCTGAGATCCCTTCCAACTCTGCTGGCCTGTTATCTCAGCAAGCGTGCTTGGCCTCTTTTGCCAAGATCCTGACCCCAATTTCTCTCTGCCTTAAGCCTGACCTTATGACACCCCCTTCAAAAGAAAGAAAGAAAGAAAGAAAGACAGACAGACAGACAATTCTGATTCCTAACATTCCTACTTTCAGAATTTTTATTTATGTTTTTGCTCTGTGCGATGTCAAACGGATCAGTGCCTCTTTGCCTCCTGTTTTCCAGAGAGCTGGGATGCTGTGGCCTTGAAATTGGCAAACTCTTTAAGAGGCCCAGGATTGTAATCAATCCGAAATAAATGGCATTTGTTTGTGAGTAAACATGACTAAGGCAGCATAAGTCCCCTTCCTGGCAAGTTCTTTTTTAAGTGAAATCATAGTTTATCTAAGCACAGCCTTGCCTTTTCAGAAGAAGCTTCCTACTTGCTAAAACTCAGCTTTTGCAAATAAGCTGAAAAGAGGGTAATTTAAACCTTTAATTGGATACTCTCCATTCACACCAAAGCTTCTGGCACTGCAGTTTGAGTGTCTTTTCTTAACGGGATACAAAGCTTGCATTTAAGGGTCTGTAAAAGATTTGTCCCAAACTAACACAACAATGGGCAGATTAACAATATGCATATTATCAACAAAAAACGCAAATGAAGCCTGTGTCTGGTTTAAACGTTGATGTCCTATTCTCCAAGGAGACTTAATTTCAGGGCTGATTTCTTGCAAACTGCTGGGGAAATAAAAATCAAATTACTCCTCCGGATTCTGCTCGATTCCTTATTTAGCTTAGGAGATAGGGAAAGTGGAAGGAAATCCCAACTCCCCTTCTGCATAGGCAGCCACAAAAATCTGCCCAAAACCAAACGTGCAAATTGTTATACACACACACATGCACAAACGCGAAAGATGCACAAAGCTGAATGGGTGGGCCAGAGCAATTCTAATTGTTCATTTTAATAACTGTTCAAAGATACAAACTGGAACAAGTTAAATGGGAACTCGAACTAACAGGAGATGTTTGAGGAATTCCAAAGGGAGGGAATATGGAATGATCCTTTTGCCGCCTCATTTACTGAACTCGGTAGAGTCACTATCTCGTGTCCCCTGCCTAGTTTATCTCATATCCTAAGAATGAGCTGTCCTCACAGCTGTAATATTTGTTTTTTTATCAGATCCGTTTCCTGGAGAAAGATGAACGTAGAACCCATTTAAATTCTGAAGCCAGGAATCTGTGCTGAGCATCGTTCCAATTTATGCCTTCCCAGAAAAGCATTTCTGAATCCCTCAGAAGGCTGCCCTCATAATTTTGCCAATTTATATTATTTGTTGCTAACCCTTCCATGGGGAAACTGCTTTTTTTTTTCCTGGTGCACTGAAGAAGTGACAAAGGCCCACAATGGGAAAATAAGTCTTGCGTTGACATCACCCTGACTTTTCAGCTGAGGTGCAAGCCTCTTCTGAGTCACCGTGAAGTATTAGTACGGCTTTATGCATCTTTAGTAAGGCCGCCCCTGAAATATCGCATCCAGTTTTGGTCACGTTACAAAAAAAGATATCAAGACTTTGGAAAAAAGAGTGCAGAGAAGAGCAGCTAAGATGATCAAGGGCCTGGAGACAGAAACATCTGAAGAACGGTTGCAGGAATTGGTTACGGCTAGTCTAATGAAGAGAAGGCCTACTAGGGGTTGACATGGTAGCAGTTGTCCATTTATTTCAGGAGTTGCTACAAAGAAGGAGTAAAGCTATTCTCCAAAACACCAGAATGCAAGAAAAGAAACAATGGGTGGAAATAATCAAGGAGACAAGCAACCTGAAATTAAGGGGAAACTTCCTAACAATGAGGAGAATTAACCAGTGGAACAGAAGTTGTCTCCAGAAATCATGGGTCCTCCATCACTGGAGGTTTTTAAGAAGAGACTGGACAGTCACTTGTCTGATAGGGTATAAAGTCTCCTGCTTGAGCAGGGGGCTGGACTAGAAGACCTCCAAGGTCCCTTACAACTCTGTTATCCTATCCTAATCCTATCCTAACCTACCCTACCCTGCCCTACCCTACTCTACTTTACTCTATTCTTATTCTTATTCTTCTTATTCTACTCTACTGTATACTCTATTCCATTCTCTATTCCTATTCCTGTTCTGTCCTGTTCTGTCCTGTCCTATCCTATCCTAAATATAATCAGGAACAACAAGAAGAAGGGAGAGCAGTTATATATTGGCAGCTGAAAGATAAATACAGTATACTTTAAATACCTTATTACAATAATATCACATTTATTTATCTAACATTAATAAAGCTAATACAATAAAACTATGGATTAAAATTTATTAGAAAATAACGAAGCAAAATATTGATTAAAAAGGGCTCTGATTTTTTTTAACAGGTTTTCCCTTACTATCATTGTAGCTGCAAAATAACAGCAATGAAATATGTTGCTCAGGCTAAAATTCCATTTGCAATGGTGTACTAACAAAGGTCATAATTAAGCATATTTTTATGCTTAGTGGTAATTACTCCACAAATTCATCTCAGCATGTAGAAACAACTTCAAATACTGGACTATTATATAGCCGATTGTTATTTTTCAGCCTCAGCTAACACCACAGGTGATTTAAGTTAACTTCTAACTCTGAATTATTTAATTCAAACTGCAGTCTATTTGAATTCTTAATTAAAATATAAGTGTGTCCTCTAGAAACAGATGTATACAACATCAAAAAGAGCAGGGACTTAAGTAAAAAAAAATGCTTTTTCCAAGTCTTCCAAGTACAGAAACACCTATGTGCCTTGTTGCATGCATCGGAGTCCCAGATAACTAGAAACTGCCAAGAGTATTCAAAGCAGTAGGGTGTGTGTTGTTTGACTTGTTCTTTTTTTGTCATGATAATTTCCATTCATGGGACCAATTTCTATGCAATTGTGCAATCCTCCCACCCCTTCATTTGCAAGGAAGGAAATGGAAGCAGTGGCAAGAAAAGATAAGGGGCATTAAGCATATTCTCTACTTGTCTATGCAGAGAAAAACAGGAGGGGAATACCTATGTCTTAACACATCAAGGTGTGTTTTTTTTTTTTTGGAAAAAGCTGCCTTTTTCCAAAAGGCAACTGGACCTTTTTTGTTGTTTTTCCTTGAAAACACTTGGGACAACCATGATCTGGATAACTGAGAATCTCCATAGACACATCACAATGAACAAAATTCCTTCCTTCCTTCCTTCCTTCCTTCCTTCCTTCCTTCCTTCCTTCCTTCCTTCCTTCATGTGATAAAGAATCTGGAATTGACATACACAATCATACAAAATAAGATAAGATAACCTTTATTCTTATATTTTACTTGATCACGCTGGCCCAGGATAAAAATGAAATTCTGTTGCCTGCCCTCAAAACAAAGCATATATCTACCCGTACACATACAACACACACACACACAAATATAAATATTAATCTCTGTCCATCTTGAATTCAGAGGAAACGCTCACTGCATGATGATAGCATTGAGGCTCTTACCTAGTTTGGTCACGAAATGTCTGCAAGAAAACAACCAAGCTGAGAGAGCACCAAGGGCCCCACAAAAATACTCATTTTGCACATACTGCTGTGTCAATTATCAATGATCAAGTGTAGATAAAGGGTACCTTTCATATGAATGGAGTGAGATCCTACCGAAGCTAAGATTCCTAATCTTAACAACCATACTCTTGTGTCCTAAGTGTTTTGTAACCCTGTTGTTCCCTCACACCAGGCACCCATTAAAGAACAATAACGGGAGATTGGCTTGACTTCTTGGGATGAGGGAGGAACTGGCCCAAAGCCAGCTGGCTTTCATGCTTCCAGTAAGTCAGGATGAGAATTTACTGGTCTGACTTCTAATTTGGTGTCTTAACCACTAAGCCAGACTGGTTCTCCAATGATAAATTAGAACATGGCACACAGAATCGTAACACAGAGGCTCAGCTAATCTCAATGTACACACGTTGTACTTTGACCATAAAGATTTTTTTATTTTATTTTATTTTATTTTATTTTATTTTATTTTATTTTATTTTATTTTATTTATTTTATTTATTTTATTTTATTTTATTTTATTTTATTTTATTTTATTTTATTTTATTTTATTTTATTTTATTTTATTTTATTTTATTTTATTTTATTTTATTTTATTTTATTTTATTTTATTTATTTTATTTATTTTATTTTATTTTATTTTATTTTATTTTATTTTATTTTATTTTATTTTATTTTTTATTATTTTATTTTATTTTATTTTATTTTATTTTATTTTATTTTATTTTATTTTATTTTATTTTATTTTATTTTTTTATTTTATTATTTTATTTTATTTTATTATTTTATTTTATTATTTTATTTTATTTTATTATTTTATTTTATTTTTTATTATTTTATTTTATTTTATTTTTTATTATTTTATTTTATTTTATTTTATTTTATTTTATTTTATTTATTTTATTTTATTTTATTTTATTTATTTTATTTTATTTTAATTTATTTTATTTTATTTTATTTTATTTTAATTTATTTTATTTTATTTTATTTTATTTTATTTTATTATTTTATTATTTTATTTTATTTTATTTTATTTTATTTTTTATTATTTTATTTTATTTTATTTTTTATTATTTTATTTTATTTTTTATTATTTTATTTTATTTTATTTTATTTTTTTATTTTATTTTATTTTATTTTATTTTATTTTATTTTATTTTATTTTATTTTATTTTTTTATTTTATTTTATTTTATTTTATTATTATTTTTTATTTTATTTTATTAATTTATAAGGCTGGAGATCTTCTAGCTAGCCCACCTCCCTGCTAAGGCAGGAAAGCCTATACCATCTCAGACAAATGCTTGTCCAATCTCTTATTAAAAACGCCCCGGTTATGGAGCTCCCACAACTCCTTGCTGGCAAGCTATTCCGTGGTTTAATTGAGTTTCCACCCGTTAGAACTAAAGAAGCTTCTTAGATGAGAAGCAAAACATTTCCAAAGGAAACAACCACCACAAGGAACCCCAGTTGCCTTTTGGAAAAGCCCCTTCAGGACAGCCAAGACCTACAGATATTTTATACGTATGAAGTTGCAAACGCGTGTCCTCTCTTTTTTTGTTTTTTAATGTAATGCTGTGAAAGCCCTAATGTAGTTGTGTGTTTTGGCTTCGGGGTTTAAAAGGAAGAGGGGCGGGGGGGGGGGTTGTCCCCTTTAGATATAATACTTGAGTGTTGTTTAAAGTCAGTAAAGTATTTAAACTAGAAAAAGTGTTCTCTATCGTTAGAGTTAAAAAAAAAACACAAAGTGAGATTAGAGGATGCCCTTAATATGAATTATGATAAGATTAATGAGTCGATAGAGGTATATATTATTCCCCACAGCAAAGAGAAGCAGAGATGGTCTTTTCTCCGAAGAAGCGAATATATCTAACCCTGTTACTATTTTGAAATGGCTCCCAGATTTTCTGCTTGCAATAATAATAATAATAAAAATGATTTTGTTTTTGCTAATTAGACAGGTTTTTTTATATAGAAACGATTTGCATGTACTGTTGTGTAAAAATAAAAAATTGCAATTGTGCTGTTATCTTCTACGCTAAAGAGAGTCAGTTGGTGCCTTTTTTCTTTCTTTTCCTTCTTTACACTATCTTTTGTTCTCTTCCCTCCCCCTTCTCCTGGCTATTAGTTTTTTTTTAATTCCTCATTGTATTTTATATTTTGATAAACCCATAAAACTATTAGAATGGATTTTAAAAGAGAGAGAGAGAATCTCCATAGATATTTAGCCATGCACTTCCACCCATTCCTTCATCCTATTCGCTCTTCCTTTGCAGGATGTGCCAATCCTTTCTTCTTTGTGACAGCCTCTCTAATAGAGTAGAATAATAGAATAACGGAGGTGGAAGGGACCTTGGAGGTCTTCTAGTCCAACCCCCTGCTCAAGCAAGAGACCCTGGTCCAGACTATTTCAGACAAATGGTTGTCCAATCTCTTCTTAAAAACTTCCAGTGTTGGAGTACAAAGAAGAGAATTATCTTGTCCCTCTTAGTTCTTCTCTTTGATCATCTAAATATACCTAAGCTCCTTCAACTTTCATCATTCGATTTAGCCTCCTGGCCTTTTTTCACCTCGAATTCCTGCAATATGGTGGCCACAAGAGCTTTCATAGCTGTGGATTTTCCTAAATTTGGATTCCCTGTCTTTCTTTTCTGAATGAACGGAAATGAGCATCGTAACTTCCCCTCTTTAGTCATTTAAGTGAAGTAGGAATGGCTTTCCGAAGGCCCTTGGTTGGTTCTCAGTTTGAGAGAGTCTACAGCAGTGGCCAAAATTATGGAAACCCTTCTGGGAAAAGTGTATTGTTGAGGTTTGATGGCTAATAACACCACTTTTTTTTGGGAGTGGTACCATAAAGTTATATATCAATGGAAAGATAATTTAATCAAGAACGTAATGCGACATAGTTTGTTCAATTATCTGTACTGCATTCTATGAAAAGTTATAGCCAAATAACCAGAAAAAGGAAGCAAAACTTGCTCAGGTTGATATCAGGTAGCTTTCCTTCCTCCGATTGTAGCCAATGAGCACAAGTGTTTAGAGAGCCAATTGGGTGTCATCTTGTTTTGGCAATGAGCCAATCAGATCACGATAGGATTCGGTTATTGACATGATGTATTGAAGCCAGGGCTTATTTTTTTCATAGAACGCTCAGAATGGAGTTCCGGCACCTTTTTTGGGATGGAACCTTGTAGGGTAGGCAAGGCGGGTTGTATGACGTGTGTGAGTTCCGGCACCTTTTTCTTTTACAAAAAAAGCACTGATTGAAGCTGAGAGGAAGGACATTTATCAGTGTGCGATGTGATCGCTATCAAGTTGGTTGGGTATTTTTTTGTGTGTGTTCTTTCATTGAGTGAGCTTGTAAAACATAATGAAATTAAAGTCACAGTGCAAAGAGTTGACTGGTCGCCCAGAAAGCAATGTAGAAGAGTATTATTAAGCGAAACAAGGCTACAGTTATAACGAAATTAGAAGAAAAATGGGTGGAAACTTAACCAAAGGGGGCATTTCTGCTGTACACTTTTCCCAAAAGGTCTCCACAATTTTGGCCACTGCTGTAGACTTCAAAAGTTAAGCACAAGAAACATTCCATGAATTATGCCCAGGAGCATTGAACATTGTTTGGCTGAGAGGCAAAGTGAATTGATCTGGATGCTGAAGAAAGAGTTCTATTATTTCCAGATATGTCAGAAAATAAATGCCATAGAGGTTAATGGATTTGTTCTGTGTCTACAATTGCTGGTTTATTGTAGTGATTAAGGCATCAGGCTAGAAAACTGGGTGACTGTGAATTCTAGTTCCATCTCAAGATCAAAGCTAACGGGATGACCCTGAGCCAGTCACTCTTTCTCAGCCTTACGAAGGAAGCAATGGCAAACCACTTCTGCCAAACCTTGCCAATGAAACGGCAGGGATTTGTTTGTCTTGCAGTCACCATAAATCAGGATTGACCATGGACCATAATATTATAATCACCTGCATGGAGAGCTAAGTGATTATAATTTCTAATGATTCTTCTTTACAAAGGAAAAATAGCTAAGGAGATGTGCAATTTTTAGGAGAAAGGAAAAACAACTAAGATTCTATTTCCAAAGACTTGTGTTTTAAAAATATTTAAAAAAAAACCCTAGCATTTAAAACTTCTAACATAGTTGATTGTACGTGGCCCCAGCTGGCCACATTTTTACTGTTTTGGAAATATTTATCTATTAGGATTTTAATGTTTTCATGCTGTAAGCCGCCCAGAATCTTTTCAATATGAGATGGGTGGGCAAATAGATTTGAATAAATGATTGATCCCAAACTTCAAGCAAAGTTATTTCAGAAGAAAAATATTGCATTAATATATTTACTTCTTCCATGGCTCCAGTATCAAGCTAGCAATTCTTAACATCTGCAAGGTAAGAACCCTGATTTTAAATCACAATATCCAGGGGGCATAGCTTGTGAGTTAGCTGAAAAGTAAAAGTTTTAGAGTACTAAATGGCAGCAATTTAAAGCATTTTTTAAAAATCTTTTCAAAACAACTTAATGGCACTTTAATTGCAGGTCATTTAGTTGTAAAATGCTTTGGGGATCTTGTTATTTTAAAGTTAGAAGAAACAACTTGCTGAGAATCTCGAGGTCGGCTTTCAAGTGTAAAGTCTGAGGGTTTCCCAAATAAAATGAACATTTTTAAAGCTGCAGTATTATATGTCTGCCTATCCAACAGGAGAAATATTTAATAAGTCCTGGCAAATATTTAACAACTGATTTATAAATCTACAGTAGGACTGGCAGAAAATAAAACAGCGAACCTCTGGAGCCTTTGACAACAATTGGCAAGTATTTCTAATTCTTTAGCTCAAAATTCCACTGGTCTTCATTTCATATTGTTTTCACTGTAAATAGTATCGAAATAATCTTATCTATTCCCAGGCTAGACAGTTGGTATCAAAAATATAAAAAAGGAGGAAGAGATAAAATCCCCCATCCTGATAACATTCACCCATCTTTACAGATGAGAGGGTTTAAAATTCTCTTTATTTTATGGGGATATGACTAACCTCTAAAATAACTGGCCTGCTTTCCCACTTTTATACAGCTTGGTGCTTCTAGAAATTGCTCCTAAGTTAGTGCATGTGTATATATACGGCCTTTTTTTTAAATTTCAGTTTTATTTTTGATTTATACATCAAACTTTTGAACCACACGTCACCCTCATAGAGTTTTACAGTTTTTTTGGCTTTTTTTTTTAGGTTTAACTCAGGCTTTTGCGCCCTGGAAACCTCCGTATAAAGAGAGGTGAGAAGAAAAAAGGAATATTTTTTTTACTCTCAAGTGTAAAATCTTGGCGCTGCTGAATGAAGCGATGACGGCGATTAATGCATTATTTTATTAAACAGATCTATACAGCCGCCCAACCCACGCGCCTCGGCCCCTTTAAAAAAAATAATGACTCTATTTATGGTGGTGGTGTCTTTTTGATCGACTGGCCCCGCTTTTTAGAAACCGTAGTGGTTGATAGTGAGGAAATGTTTTTAAAACAAATCAAGGTCCTTTGTAGAAGGATGCCCCCCCCCCTTGATTTGCAGCAAGTGGCTGCTTTCAAAGAAGTTCTTAAAAGAATGCTATCAGCAGCTCCCAGGAGAGCCAGCATGTCATAATCTCTCAGTGCTGAATTCCTCAAGGTCATTGAGCAAGCTAAGCTGCCTTCTTGAGTATTGCTTCTTGAGAGGGTGGAGAGTGTTGACAAGCATGGTGGACTTGAAGTCAATCAGAATAGAGCTGGAAGGGGCCTTGGAGGTCTTCTAGTCCAACCCCTGCTCAAGCAGGAGACCCTATATCAGAGGTAGGCAACCTTGGCTCTTTTATGACTGGTGGACTTCAACTCCCAGAATTCCTGAGCCAGCATGGGGGAACTATGGCCCCCTCATGGACTTCAACTCCCAGAATTCCTGAGCCAGCATGGGGGAACTATGGCCCCTTCATGTCTGGTTGACTTCAACTCCCAGAATTCCTGAGCCAGCATGGGGGAACTATGGCCCCCTCATGGACTTCAACTCCCAGAATTCCTGAGCCAGCATGCTGGAACTATGGCCCCTTCATGTCTGGTTGACTTCAACTCCCAGAATTCCTGAGCCAGCATGGGGGAACTATGGCCCCCTCATGGACTTGAACTCCCAGAATTCCTGAGCCAGCATGGGGGAACTATGGCCCCCTCATGGACTTGAACTCCCAGAATTCCTGAGCCAGCATGGGGGAACTATGGCCCCCTCATGACTCATGGACTTCAACTCCCAGGATTCCTGAGCCAGCATGGCTCATCTTGGAAACCTCTCAGGAATTCTGGGAGTTGAAGTCCACGAGTCATAAAAGAGCCAAGATTGCCTACCCCTGCCCTACACCATTTCAGACAAATGGTTGTCCAGTCTCTTCTTAAAAGCCTCCAGTGATGGAGCATTGACGCTGTCTGTAGGCAACTTCTGTTCCATTGGTTGATTGTCCTCACTGTTAGGAAGTTTCTCCTTGATTCCAGGCTGCCTCTCTCCTGGATTAGTTTCCATCTGTTGCTTCTTGTCTTAACCTCCGGTGCTTTGGAGAATAAATTCAATTAAATAAATGAAACTTCTCAAGGTCAAGCTAATAGCCGACGCTTCCTGGCAAGGGATGGGACAGCCAGCCCGTCAGTGAAGAACCCAAAGATTGATGTTCTAAAATGTTCTAGGTGGAGAAAGCTTAGCTCTGTCTGTAGATAGCTGCTTTTCAGAGGAAGTCAAAAGATGTCCTTTCTTGACCAACTCATCTCCCAGCCACCCCTGAAGCCCTGCCAGAGTGGATTTCCACCAGCATGGCGTGCTCTACAAAGACAGGACTTGCCTTTGAGAACCTGGATTTAGGGTTGAGCTTCCTTGGTGAATGTAGCTAGTATATCATCAACTCTCTGGGGCAAATGCAAATTCTTGAAAAGCAGCTGTGTACACTTTTTCCGGTCTTTTGAGACTCAGAGTAAAGCTCCTCAGCTCAGGAAGCTGTTGATACCTCCAGGCTGTTATCTTGACATTTGAAATAGTTTGCCATTGCTTCTTGCCTGGCTTTTTTTCTCTTTTTTTTAACTTCCCAGTCTTTCCTAAAGTCTCCTAGTGGTCCTCCACCCAGATCCTATTCAGATCCATCCCCTTTTTTTTTTTACTATTTGAGAATAATTAAACCAGTTACTGTGGGTTACATATCCGTAGCCTTGAACTTAAACTGGTTGCAAGGCTCCCTGCTACTGTAGCTAGGTTGCCCACGTGAAGCGTAGTCTTTATATACACAGGAAGAATTTCTCTCCTGTTCTGGAGTGCCTTAAAGCAAGTAACAGGCTTTCCTGGCACCCTAAAGCAGCCAGGAGAAGCTTTCCCTGGTGAATTTCTGCCTAGAGGAAAGGTGTCCAATTCCTCCCCTTTCCATTTAAAAAAAAAAAGAAAGAAAATTTAAATTTGCTGCCAGAGTGTCTGTGGAGGTATATTGTGTGTGTGTGTGTGTGTGTGTGTGTGTATGTTAAATATTTGTCAAGTCATTTGAATATGCCTTGCTAATTAACTCTTTCTTTCCTGTTTGGCCTAACTCAAGGCTATCCACAGGATATAGTCACAACTTATGACAGCACACACTTTATATACCTCCACAGACACTCTTTGGCAGCAACGTTTAAATTTTCTTTTTTGGCCCTCTCAATTCCTGGCAAATAGATGGGGAAGAAATGGAGGTAGTGACAGATTTTACTTTCCTGGGCTCCAAGATCACTGCAGATGGGGACTGTAGTCAAGAAATTAAAAGACGCTTGCTCCTCGGGAGGAAAGCCATGGCAAATCTAGACAGCACACTAAAAAGCAGAGACATCAGCCTGTCAACAAAAGTGCGTATAGTCAAGGCTGTGGTCTTCCCAGTTGCAATGTATGGCAGTGAAAGTTGGACCATAAAAAAGGCTGAGCGCCAAAGAATGGAGGCCTTTGAACTCTGGTGCTGGAGAAGTCTCTTGCGAGTCCCTTGGACTGCAAGGTGATCAAACCGGTCAGTCCTAGAGGAGATCAACCCTGACTGCTCTTAAAAGGCCAGATCCTGAAGCTAAAACTCAAATACTTTGACCATCTAATGAGAAGGAAGGACTCACTGGAGAAGAGCCTAATGCTGGGAAAGATTGAGGGCAATTGAAGAAGGGGACGACAGAGAATGAGGTGGCTGGATGGAGTCTCTGAAGCAGGAGGCGTGAGCTTAAAGGGACTCCAGAAGATGGTAGAGGACAGGAACCACTTCTTTAATTTTGCTTCATAATTCATTGTCTGACAAAGGACAAAATGGATCCATTTCAGTTACACTTAAAACTGGACCAAGCATCAGTTGGCATCTGTGGCTGTTCGGTACTTTGAAACTGGTTTTCATAGCATTTTTTTTCTTTTGCATTTTAGAGTTTTTATTGTGCAGTTATTTTATTCTGATTTTCTGCATACTCTCTTGGGAAAGTGGTGAAGGACAGAGTAATAGTGTATACCTTATATTTTGTCCTTCTGAGTGACAAAAAGTGCTTTTCTTTTACAGGAGAAAATAGGGGCAACGTTTGGAAAGAGCAAAGGTGATGAATTAAAATTTCTCCGTAATGTAAACCCCATTTAGAGTTTCTGCAACAAGCTGGCTGCAAGCTCTCTCTCTTTTTTCTTTTTTTCTTTTATTGCAAATTTTATTATTTAAAACTTTGGACAAGGTGTAAACGGTCTGACATTCCTTCTTGTCTTACATCATTTTTGGGTTTTATATACATATATACACTTTATGTACATATCATTTATATACAGTTATACAATATTCAATCTTATCAACCACCTTATTGTAGTAATACGTGAAATCAGCATCCTGTATCTTTCTACTGAGACCTTCCTTTCTGTCCCCACCATAGGTAAAACTTACTCCAAATTTTGTAGTAATCTGACGGATCTTTATTTTTAATTTCCAAAGTTAACTTGTCCATTTCTGCCCATGCCCAGATTTTATTTATCACTTCACTCTCGTCCGGTATTTCACTGTTTTTCCATTTCTGGGTGAATGTCATTCTCTCTGCTGTGATGATGTGTATCATTACATATAACTCTTCTTTAGTATGGTTCTTTGTTGTTATGCCTAGTAGGAAAAATTCTGGTCTACAATCTACTCTCCGTCCTGAGCAAATTCTCTCTTTTCCATGCAATCCTTTGCATGTCTACTCAGAGGTAAGCCCAGTTGATTTCAAGAGACCTTACTTCCAGGTAAAGCTGCCCTCAGCTGTGGCCTCAATCCCGGGGCAGATAGAATAACAAAACCTCAGTGCAACCTCAATGTAAAGCTTCATTTAACATTATTTTTCAGGGTCATTTTGCAAAGGAAGAAGGCCTAATCTTAAAATATACAGCAGAGTATATTGTTAAGCTTTTAGTATATATTGTGCTGCATTCGAACCTGGAAACTGAATATCTTAATCACTGTATGGGCCAAAAAAAAGGTTTATAATATAATCCTGGGGCAATGGGAAAACATGTGGACTGAAGTTCGTATCAAATTATAATTTGAAAGCTTTTCTTAAGAAATTCTCTTATGATCTTTGTTTCTATTTGTATTTTATATTACAGTAATTTTTTTAAAAGGTGTCCACCTGTAGTTGCTTGCTGCGGCCCCTTTTTGACTGGATCTTTCATGATCATTGCTAGATATTAACCAACTTTCAGTGTCACACACACACACACACTTGCAAAATGTGATTAAACTACTTGGCAAATTAATGTGTTTGGACCATGGGATATTCCCATCGCAACCAACCTGTGCAATTCATCTTCACTTTAGTGTGCTGGATGGATTCCAGACCACCCCTGTTCCTTTTCTCCAACATTTCTGCTCTCATTACAAATTCTCTCATTTCAGCTGCTTCGTTTTCATTCTTATTCACCCCTTTTCTCCAAGCTGTATTCTTGGAGGCTACCTCAATCATTCCTAGGTTCGTGGTTAGCTCTTGAATTATCACTTTCCACCCGGCCTTAGACACACACACACACACACACACACACACACACACACACACACAGAGGCACGTGCTCCTGCACAGAAGGAGGCAGGCCCATGAACCCACTACCTTGTCCAGATTAACCACAACAGATTATTTAGCCCCACTGATAGGGGTTTGTATAAGGGATCAATGGAGACAATAGCTATTCCAATTTTCTCTGCCCAAACTGAAGTGGCTCTTGAGAGTCTGGGGGGGGGGGGGAGAGATGAAGGACAATTTTCACGCCTGTTAATTTGATTGTTTGGTGTGTCTGCCAGACTCCAGTAATCATGTGCCTTCTTATCTGCTTTTCAAAGGGCCTCTTGAAGCAGTTCTGAAGGGGTGGGTGGGTGGGGGGGGACAGGTTCCTTGTGGAGAAGTCACATTTTTTTTTTGTTTAGTTGGGGAGCATTTCCCAACCCTTTCCAACAACGCTTTTTCATTGAGAAATGCATTTCCCCTTGAAAAAGCTTACAGATCTTCACGTACGGAGTCCGTCCTTCAGACGCATAGGGCATTTGGAATAGAATAGAATGACAGAGTTGGAAGGGACCTTGGAGGTCATCTAGTCCAACCCCTGGCTCAGGCAGGAAACCCGACACCATTTCAAACAAATGGTTGTCCAGTCTCTTCTTAAAAACCTCCAGTGTTGGAGCATTCACAGCTTCTGGAGGCAGGTTGTTCCATTGGTTGATTGTTTTCACTGTCAGGAAATTTCTCCTTAGTTCTAGGTAGCTCCTCTCCTTGGTTAATTCATAGAATAGATGGAAGGGACCCTAAAGGTCTTCTAGTCCAGCCCCCCCCCCGCTCAAGCAGGAGAACCTATACTTTCTTAGACAAGTGGTTGTCCAGTCTCTTCTTAGAAACTTCCAGTGTTGGAGCATTCACAACTTCTGGAGGCAGGTTGTTCCACTGGTTAATTGTTCTCACAGTCAGGAGGTTTCTCCTTAGTTCCAGGTTGCTTCTCTCCTTGATGAGTTTCCATCCGTTGCTTCTTGTCCTGCCTTCAGGGGCTTTGGAGAACAGCTTGACTCCCTCTTCTTTGGGGCAGCCCCTGAGATATTGGGACGCTGCTATCATGTCACCCCCAGAGTCCTCCTCTTCATTAAACTCGTCATACTCAATTCCAGTAATAATAAATAGACTACTGCAGTCCACCCTACGTGGGGCTACCCTTGAAGAGCGTTTGGAAGCTACCGCTGGCACAGAGTGCCAGTTTTTTGCGGGGGCAAGAATGGGCCCTGGGATACCGCTACTCCGTAAGCTGCACTGGTTACCAGTCTGGTTTCCAGTTCAAGTTGTTGGGTGATGACTTTTCAAGCCCTTCATGGCAAGGGTCCCACTTACTTGAGGGGACATCTCACCTCACGGGGATTGGCCTGTCCCACTCATGCTGGCAGAGGGGCAGATAGTCGGGCTGTGGGTCCCATCAGCCTGATTATTCCGGCTGGTGGGATCTGGAGGGGTGGGGGAAGCTTCTCTGCTGTGGCTCCTGTCCTCTGGAACATCTTCCACCACCACTCCTTCCCCAATGTGAGGTTTGCCCCAACCCTCCTATCTTTTCGTAAGGGTCTACAGATGTGGCTCTGCCAGTCAAGGTTGGTCCCCAGAGGGGAAACAGTGCTATGGAGGTGCTGGATCTTCCCTCCCCTCTACCCTCATCCCTGCCTCCCCCTCTCCCCGTGTGCCTTTGGTTTTAAAGTTTGATTTTAAGTTTTAATGTTTTAACTTAACTGCGTAACTGTGAGCTGCTCAGTTACCAGTAAAATAATAAATTAAATTGAAATAAAATAACAAAACAAAACCATAATAAATAAAATATAATAAAATAAATAAAATAAGTTAACAAAATATAATATTAAAATGATAATATAATAATAAAATAATAAAAAATAAAAATAAAATAAAATAAAATAATAAAATATAAAATAATAAAATAAAATAAAATAAAATAAAATAAAATAAAATAAAATAAAAACAATCTCCGTGTGGCTGTATGATAGTGATCATTCTCTTTCTCTCTCTTGGGTGCAGTCATGGATATCTGAAAGGAGAGAAAAATCTCCTTTGGGTGTATAAGCGTCTCTATTCTATAACAATACCGTAGTTTCCGGCATATAAGACTACTTTTTAACCCATGAAAATCTTCTCAAAAGTCAGGGGTCCTCTTATAGCCGGTGCTGAAAATTTAGGGACAGGGCTGGCTGAAAAACCTGGAGCGGATCTCCCATTTAGTCTGCGCAGGGAAAGCGGGACCAATTGGAGATTTTTTACAGGCTGGGGTCTGGGCGTCTTTTCTTCTAAAGTTGAAGAGCAGCTGTAGTATATCCCAACTTGAAAGGCAGGTGGGGAAGGCAGCAGCCATAGCAGCGGCTTAGCTCTAAGGACACATTTGACTCAGGAACTGGGCGGGCTGCCTGGAAAACCTGGAGCGGATCTCCCATTTGGTCTTTTTTTTTAAAAATCCCATTTATATCCTGCCCTTCTCCGAAGACTCAGGGTGGCTTACAATTTAAAGCACAAATCAATGTGCTTAGCAATAGCCTTCATTCTGTGTATATGCCTGTTTATTAGGGCTTTCACCCCCCCCCCCAAGCAGCATTATTACAAAGTCAGCTTATTGCCCCCAACAATCTGGGTCCTCATTTTACCTACCTTGTAAGGATGGAAAGCTGAGTCAACCTTGAGCCTGGTAGGCAGCTTGTGTTATTTAAGGCTCTGCGCAGGGAAAGCTTTAGAGTGAATTAGGAAAAGTGAAAAAGTGAATTAGGAAAATAGGGAATGGTTGCTGGAATCGGGGGCTGCCCCAAAGAAGAGGGAGTCAAGCTCTTCTCCAAAGCGCCTGAAGACAGGACAAGAAGTAATGGATGGAAACTAATCAAGGGGAGAAGCAACCTAGAACTAAGGAGAAACTTCCTGACAGTTAGAACAATTAACCAGTGGAACAACCTGCCTCCAGAAGTGGTGAATGTTCCAACACTGGAAGTTTTTAAGAAGAGACTGGACAGCCATTTGTCTGAAATGGTATAGGGTTTCCTGCCTTAGCAGGGGGTTGGACTAGATGACCTCCAAGGTCCCTTCCAACTTCTTCTCCTCCTTCTCCTTCTCCTTCTCCTTCTCCTTCTTCTTCTTCTTCTTCTTATTATTATTGTTTAATCCACTTGCACTGTTTTATGTTTACATGTTTGATGACAAACAGCCTTATGTTTATAAGTGACAGTTTTCCTACTAAGCACCTGCATGTCATAAGCATTTGAATTAAAATTACCATATTAAAATCAAATCTGATGTTTTTTAATTTTTATTTGGTGTGCGTTGGAAGAGGGGTAGTCTTATATGGCAAGTATAGCCCAAACCCTATAATTTAACAGGAAATGTAGGGGGTCATCTTATACGCCCAGTCGTCTTATACGCCGGAAAATACGGTATATTTTTTAAACAGCTTTGGTTTTAAAGTTTGATTTTAAGTTTTAATGTTTTAACTTAGGTGTAACTGTGAGCTGCTCAGTTACCAGTAAAATAATAAATTAAATTGAAATAAAATAACAAAACAAAACCATAATAAATAAAATATAATAAAATAAAAGAAGATAACAGTCACTCATGCGCTCATGACCTCCCGTTTGGACTACTGCAACGCTCTCTACATGGGGCTGCCCTTGAGGACCACTCGGAGGCTTCAGCTGGTGCAGAATGCGGCCGCGAGAGTTGTGCTGGGGGTCTCCCGATACTCCCATGTAACACCTCTACTCCGCGAGCTGCATTGGCTTCCAGTTGCCCTCCGGGTGAAATTCAAGGTGCTGGTGATGACCTATAAAGCCCTACATGGCTTGGGTCCGGGATATCTGAGGGAACACCTGCTGCCGGCATCAAGTTCCCTTCGTCCAGTGCACTCCACAGGGAGGGTCTTCTCAGGGTGCCGCCGGTAAGAGATTGCCGGCGGGTGACACCCAGGGATAGGGCCTTCTCAGTGGGTGCACCTGCCCTTGGGAACCAGCTGCCAGTGGAGCTTAGGACTGCCCCCGACCTCCGTTCATTCCGCCGGGCCCTGAAGACCTGGCTCTTCGAGCTCTCTGGCCCAGGCTGAGGATTAATTTATTTTAATTGGGGTTTTACTTATACAGGGATAAATTTAATCTTTTTTAAACTTGGCTTTTTAACTTTTGTATTAATTTTTGTTTTTTAATTACCCTGTAAACCGCCCTGAGTCCTCCGGGAAAGGGCGGTATATAAATGTAATAAAATAAATAAAATAAATAAAATATAATATAATATTAACATGATAATATAATAATAAAATAATACAATAAAAATAAATAAAATAATAAAATATAAAATAAAATAAAAAATAAAAATAAATAAAATAATATAATAAAATATAAAATAAAACAATTAAAATAAAATAAAATAATAAAATAAAATAGAATAAAATAAAAACAATCTCCGTGTGGCTGTATGATAGTGATCATTCTCTTTCTCTCTCTTGGGTGCAGTCATGGATATCTGAAAGGAGAGAAAAATCTCCTTTGGGTGTATAAGCCTCTCTGTTCGGTAACCATATATTTTTTAAACAGCTTGTCAAAAGGATGATCATTATTGTGTCTGTTTCAAATTTCCCGCTATCACCAGTGGGGTGATTTTACCTTGAAAATAAATTTCTCCTACCTAGACCTTTCGGTGTGTTGCTTTTCCAAACAAACAAACAATAATAATAAAAATAAACTAACCCTATTAAACGAGCCAAGTTCCCACTGTGATCCGGATCAGTTAATATGTAAACTCTGAAATGCATTGTTGATCCTGCTCTCTGGATCACAGCCAAAGCTGAGTGAGGAAAGTTAAGCATTTAGTAGCGTTGAGAAAAGGTCGACACTTCTAGAAATCTACCCATCCAAACAAATTCTCCCTCCTCCTCCTCCTCCTTCTCCACTTTGGGTGTTGAGGGAGATAACAATAATCCTGGTGAATTATCTGAGATACATCAGGAGGAAATATTTAGAAAATCTCGGAGAGTTAGAGATGGGAAGCAACATTATCTTGACTGGTCCATGAGACAACACAATTGTCACAGCTGCTCTGGGGATATCTCGGTCCACTGAGGACTGAGATGTGCATATTTTGTTCCATCAACCAGAAAAGATGACTCACTGGTGTCGACTTAGGTCTGAGCCATGTCCAACTTCTCCAACTTCTTTGTGTCAAGCATCTCTGCTTGTCGGGCCCGTCTTTGAGGCCCTTCAAGTCACTCAAAATCCTCAAGAGGGATCCAGGTGCTGTTAACAGTCCGAAGACTTCTGAGTGGCGCTCAATCCTTGATTAGACAGAAATGCAGATCCGTGTCTCGCCGCATCCTTAAGAGATAACAAGAGGCCGAGGGCTAGGCAGATGGAAAATTTTAGGATTTGCTAACACAGTAGAAGCTCACGTTGTGGAAAGATGGCACAAATAAATCAGTCTGTACTTTTCCTGCATTTGTCAGATAGCTGCAGATGATCTGCAGAGAACACCCTGGGCACGAGTCGTACCTCAAACCCTGAAAATATATTAATGATTAACAGTGTGTTTTTATATGGGCCCCCTCGCAGATAAAAGCATTCCATGTAGCTCACAAATAGCCAGAAACATGTAATTAACCCTTCTCCTCCTCTTCTCCTCCTCTTCCTCCTAAAATGCTGGTTTTTCATCCAAAAGACGGTAACGGGTGGAGTTGTTATTAAATACATGGGCAAACATCTCAGTATATTAACTCAATTTATTTGATTAGGGTGCCAGTTTTGTGGACAGATTGAAAGCATTGGATCAGAAGTCAGGAAACTGAGTTAATTCTGCTTCAGATATAAAAGTTCTTGGGGCCGGTGGTTTTTTTTTTCCCTTTCTCTCTCTCTTCCAAGTCATCTCTAAAAATTTGCTAAACAACCTGCCAGGATTTGTATCTGTGGTCTCCAGGAATCGGCAGATAACTTGATAGGCCGTTGCAATAACACAATTAAACTTATTCGAGCGTTATAATTACCATTTGAGATTATACGGATCCTAACCCAGTGTTTTCATTCCCACTTGGAGAGGAGTCACCGAAAAAAGAATATTGATTACAGTAAAACATTACCGCCTGTATTTTGCTAATGTTCATTTAACAGAATTCTTCTTCCCAACTTTAGGAAATCACTTCTATGCATTACATGCTTCTACAAATAAATTAGGAGTCCCACAGCACCCTGAAGACTAGTGCTTTTTTTTGGAAAAGAAAAAGTTGCCAGAACTCACACGTGTCATACAACCCGCCTTTCCTACCCTACAAGGTTCCATGCAAAAAAGGTGCCGGAACTCCGCTCTGAGCGTTCTATGAGAAAAAAAGCCCTGCTGAAGACTATCAAGTATATTATGAGCTTTTGTCACATACAGCCCTTTATAACTGGCTTGTATTCTGTGAAATCTTACGCAATCATGGATTTTATACTTTGGGGTGATTCAGGATTCTTTTTGGGATGTTGCTTGAAAAACAAACAACCCCACCGGGGAGAAAAGAAAAAATTACAACTTAGGACAGTTCATTGAGTGACTAGCTACAACACCGTTGAAGAAAAGGAACTTAAGGACCATTTTTTCCACACTTATGACCGTGGCAGCATCTCCAGGGTCACATGATCCAAATTCAGACACTTGGCAACTGACTCATACTTTTGACGGCTGCATTGTCCCGGGGGGCAAGAAACGTTGCAAAATGGGGCAAAATTCACCTAAGAAATGTATTGCTTAGCAACAGAAATTTGGGGCTCCCTTGCGGTCGTAAGTCAAGGACTGCCTGTTAGTGTAAATGTGGCCCCTTATGTGTTTTTAATGTTTGCTTTAATGGACATGTTTTTTATCTGTGGTACAAGGACTCAGGTTTGTTCTGCAGAAAATGAGTTTTTCCAGGCTTAAGAAGTGGGCCTATCAGTTATTTTGTTAGCAGCCCTTTACAGGGGTGTCAAACTCAATTTCATTGAGGGCCGCATCAGCATTGCGGTTGCCCTCAGGGGGCCGGGTGGGTGTGGCCAGGGTGGGCGTGGCCTACTGGGTGGGCGTGGCTAGAGTGCATATGGCCTACTGGGTGGGCGTGGCCAGCTCTACATCGTTCGCATCAAGGGTGCCTATGGGGGCCTGGGCAGGAGTGGGACAGATCTGAGGGTCTCTGGCAGAAGGAGGGTCTCTGGGCCAGGGCCAAGGCAGAGGGGGCCGTTCCCTCACTGTTTCCAGGATGGCTTCGCGGGCCACATGAAACCACTTCGCGGGCCGGATCCGGCCCCCGGGCCTTGTGTTTGACATGTCTTTAAAGCATAAATTCTTGAGAAAAGATTGGGGATGTTATCTACATTTTTTAAAAAATAAAGAAATAAATAAATCATGAGTTTATTTCCAAGCGATGCAATATATAGGCCAACGTATAAAGCATATACAGGGCTGTATTTTTAGTTCCGACAGACCACCGGGCCTGGCATTTTTTTTTCCTAGCAGTTATGAAAACACAACAGTAAAAAAAATTATCCGATGTCACTAAACTATTTTTTTTAAAAAAATACAAGTTTTAATTGTTCAATGGATTTGAGGATCTTTCATAATTTCTGTATTTTATGTTGAATTCTTGACCTCATGAAACATTCCCTTGGACAATATCTCATAGATGACAGAAGACACCGTGCTGAGTAACTCAAGAATTCCGCATTTGGTTGTAAATCTATTCCTTTATTTAGCTTATGGCATATTGTACATGGGCTTGCCACCTATATTTATATGTTACGTATATGTAAGGGTGTGTGTGTGTGTGTGTGTGTGGTATTTAGCGTTTTTAAAATGTGTATTATGTAGGTGTGGCTCAGTGGTTTAGGGCGCTGAGCTTGTTGATCAGAAGGTCGGCAGTTTGGCGGGTCGAATCCTGAGTTCCGCGTAGCAGAGTGAGCGCCTGTTACTCGTCTCAGCTTCTGCCAACCTAGCAGTTCGAAAGCACGTAAAAATGCAAGTAGGAAAATAGGGACCACTATGGTGGGAAGGTAACAGCGTTCCGTGTGCCTTTGGCGTGTAGTCATGTCGGCCACATGACCATGGAGACGTCCTCGGAAAAGCGCTGGCTCTTCGGCTTTGAAACGGGGATGAGCACCGGCCCCTAGAGTCGGAAACGACTAGCACGCATGTGCGGGGGAACCTTTACCTTTACCTTTTACACTTTGAGAGGAAGCAACTAAATTTCATTTTTTTTAAATGTGTGCCGTTGTGCCCACAGGGGAAAAAAAATTAAAGGTTATCTGTTCTAATCTAACCTGTATTACCTTTGCTGTAGAAAATAAGTCTAATTTGGGCAAATTTCTGTCTGTTGGCGAAATGCATTTCTGAGTTGGTCTGAGTCTACTGTCTACACACAAAGCGGCTAACCATCTCACACACATTTTTACAAACACAAGTCTGAAAGAAGACTCGCCCGTCAAAGTTCAATCAGCTTTGGGAGTTTGCTCAAACAGATGTGTGTGTGTGTGTGTGAGAGAGAGAGAGAGGGGGGGGATGCTCCTCTTTCTGGATGGAACCAATGCTGTGATACTGTTTCCCATGGACACCTTGTAGGAATTTCTCATGATATAGTTAGTTGCATACAACTGGTTGTGTGCCATGACAACTAGACAGAGAGATAGGTTTTCCCGTCCTGCCGTCACTCAGCTGAACACCTAGATTTCCCAGCTGACCAGTTTTGCCTATTGTGTATGCATATTATCACAGAATGTATCTGTCTTCTTCTTCCTCGACGTCTCTTCTTCTTTTGCCACTTCCTTTTCCTTCTCTTTCCTCTTTTCTACTCTTCCTTTTCCTTCTTCCTCTTCCTTTCTTCTTCCTCTTTCACCTTTCTTCTCCCCTTCTCCATCTTCCTTTCTTCCTTCTTTCTTCTTCCTCGGGATTCGACCCGCCAAACTGCCGACCTTCTGATCGACAAGCTCAGCGTCCTAACCCACTGAGCCACACCTACATAATACACATTTTAAAAATGCTAAATACCACACACACACACATACACACACCCTTACATATACGTAACATATAAATATAGGTGGCAAGCCCATGTACAATATGCCATAAGCTAAATAAAGGAATAGATTTACAACCAAATGCGGAATTCTTGAGTTACTCAGCACGGTGTCTTCTGTCATCTATGAGATATTGTCCAAGGGAATGTTTCATGAGGTCAAGAATTCAACATAAAAAGAAGAAGAAGAAGAAAGAGGAGGAGGAGGAGGGGACCTTGGAGTTCATCTAGTCCAACCCCCTGCTCAGGCAGGAAACCCTATACCATTTCAGACAAATGACTGTCCAGTCTGTTCTTTAAAAACTTCCGGTGATGGAGCATTCACCACTTCTGGAGGCAGGTTGTTCCACTGGTTAGTTGTTCCAACTGTCAGGAAGTTTCTCCTTAGTTCCAGGTTGCTTCTCTCCTTGACTAGTTTCCATCCATTGCTTCTTGTCCTGCCTTCAGGTGCTTTGGAGAACAGCTTGACTCCCTCTTCTTTGGGGCAGCCCCTGAGATATTGGAAGACTGCTGTGATGTCTCCCCTTGTCCTTCTCTTCATTAAACTAGACGTACCCAATATCTAATCAATTGCCTAACATCTTGACTCATGCCTGAGCAATCACCTTGAAGTTCTTTGTAGTCCAAAATCTGTAACCTCCTTTCTGGATTTAAATAAATCATAAAGTTGTCCCAAGTTTAAACTCAGCTCCTGGTGACCATATCCACACACGTATTGTGCAGTGACCTTCTCCGAGGTCTCAACTTTCCATTTAGAGCGTTGTAAGAGACCGTTTACTGTCAGGAAGTTTCTCCTTAGTTCTAGGTTGCTTCTCCCCTTGATTAGTTTCCATCCGTTGCTTCTCGTCCTGCCTTCAGGGGCTTTGGAGAACAGCTTGACTCCCTCTTCTTTGGGGCAGCCCCTGAGACATTGGAACACGAAGAAGGTTGGATAATACACATTTGTTCATTTCTGTTGCAAGGAAAGTCACAACTCACTTCTATTTCCAACTTTTGTTACCTTAGTTCTTTTTTTTCTTCCCTTTAACTTTCCACACTTTTTTTCTCATCCTTTCTTCTACTTTTTTTTTTGAGATTTATGTTTCATTGCTTGATTCAAAAATAATGCAGCATTTTGACACACACACACACACACACACACACACACACACACACACACAGAAAAAGGGGTGAGTGCTGCTAAGGTCAGTTTGATCCCTCACCCCTGACAGAAAAGCAAGATCATTAAGTCACAATTGGTCTAATAGTTAAGGAGGCCCTGAGTTCAAGTCCCACCTTAGCCATGAAAGTCAACTTAGGAAACCTGAACCAGTCACTTTCACCCGCTATCCAACCCATGTGTCTAATAAATCTGTCTATCATCTGTTTGTGCCTGCCTGCCTGCCTGCCTGCCTATCTATCTATCTATCTATCTATCTATCTATCTATCTATCTATCTATCTATCTATCTATCTATCTATCTATCTATCTATCTATCTACTCATCCACTCTCTCTCTTCCTATATCATCCATCCATCTATCTATCTATCTATCTATCTATCTATCATCTATCTATCTATCTATCTAATAAATGTGTCTATCATTTGTCTATCTAATCTACTGTATATCTATCATTTCTCTATCAAATCTATCATGTGTCTAATAAATCTATCTATCTACCTACCTACTCATCCACTCTTTCTTCCTATATCATCCATCTATGTCTGTCTGTCTGTCTGTCTGTCTGTCTATCTATCTATCTATCTATCTATCTATCTATCTATCTATCTATCTATCTATCTATCTATATCTATCTAGTGTCTATCTAATAAATCTATCATTTGTCTATCTAATCTATCTATATCATTTGTCTATCAAATCTATCATGCGTCTAATAAATCTATCTATCTGTCTGTCTATCTACCTACCTATCTAATGTTTATTTAATAAATCTGTTTATTATTTATCTATGTAACCTACCTACCTATGTATCTATCTACCTATCTAATGTTTATCTAATAAATCTGTTTATCATTTGTCTATGTAACCTACCTACCTTCCATCCTATCATATCTACCTACCTACCTGTCTGTCAGTCTGTCTATTTATGACTTGTCTATCTAATCTATGAAGGGACACGGTGGCTCAGTCGGTTAGGATGCTGAGCTTGTCGATCAGAAGGTCAGCAGTTCGACGGGTCAAATCCCGAGTGCCGCGTAGCAGAGTGAGCGCCTGTTACTCGTCCCAGCTTCTGCCAACCTAGCAGTTCGAAAGCACGTAAAAATGCAAGTAGAAAAATAGGGACCACTCCGGTGGGAAGGTAACAGCGCTCCGTGCGCCTTTGGCGTCTAGTCATGCCGGCCACATGACCACGGAGACGTCCTCGGACAAGCGCTGGCTCTTCGGCTTTGAAACGGAGATGAGCACCGGCCCCTAGAGTCGGAAACGACTAGCACACATGTGCGGGGGGGGGGGGGGGGGAGGGGGGAAACCTTTACCTTTACCTATCTAATCTGTCTACGGCAGGGGTCTTCAAACTCGGCCCTTTTATGACTCATGGACTTCAATTCCCAGTGTGCCTGGCTGAGGAATTCTGGGAGTTGAAGTCCATGAGTCATAAAAGGGCCGAGTTTGAAGACCTCTGGTCTACGGTATCTATCTATGAAAAAACATTTCTTCGTTAATACCATAGGCGAATAAGCCAAGAAAGCAGCAAACAGCAAAGGAAGAAACAAACAAAGGGAGCCCCCCCACCCCATCCCCGAACGAACCCCAAAGCCCCGTGTGACCCCCTCGCCCTCTCCGGAGCGCCAAAGCGGCCGGCATCGCCCAGCCAGCCCGGCGGCCACGGAGCGGCGCCCTCCGCCGCCGCCCGCCAGCCATTCAGCGGGAGGCAGAGGCGGAGCCCCGGCAGGCGACTTCGCCTTCTTCTGCCGCCGCCGCCGCCGCCGCCGCCGTCCGGACAGCGCCGGGCTAGAGTAGAGGCAGCCGCGCAAAATGGCATCTCGCTCGGCGTCGGCTGCGCGCTCCGACCAGCCCGCCACCTTCTTCCGACCGACGCGGCCGTTTTTCGTGGTGCTCATCGTCGGCCTCATGCTCTACTACGGCGTAAGGGGAGGAAGGAGGGAGAGAGAGAGAGAGAAAGAGAAAGAGAAAGGAAGGAAGGAAACAGCCGGGCTGGCAAAACGCAGGAGCCTTTGGAGAAATGCGCACCGGCTTTTCCCCTCCTTCCCCACCTGCTCCTTTCTCTGGGGAGGGGGGAGGAAACAAAGAGGGGGGGCTCTCCCCAGAAGAAGACCCCTCCCCCCCATCCGTGTGTGTGTGTGTGTGTGTGTGTGTGCGTGCGGGTGCAAGGGGTCGGGGATGGGATTGCAGGTGTTGGAAGGAAAAGTCCTGGCGGTGGTCCAGTCCGAGCCGGAGAAGATGCTTGCGTGATGCTTCAAATGCCACCTCTCTCTATTCTCTAGTGTGCTGTCTTTGCGCCTTCCATCATCCCCTACGATGGTCTGGGTCCCTTAGGAAGACTCACCAAATATCTGCAGGAGAACCACAAAACCGCTTTCCACGTAGGGTAAGTCGACAACGCTTGGGGGGGTTGCTGTTTAGACAATAGCAGTAGCGCTTAAACTTATATGTCACTTCATAGTGCTTTACAACAAAGCGTCAGTCTATCTCACACACACACACACACACACCCCCGACAATCTGGCTCCTTTCCTTAATTGAGCAGAGAAGGATGGAAGGCTGAGTCAACCTCGAGCTTGTAAGGATTGAACGTCAGGCTGCGGGCAGAGTTTGTCCGCAATGTACTGCATTCTAGCCGCTGCGCCACCATGCCTGAAACGAGCCAGATGTTTATACGGGCATGCAGGAAACTTAAAGTTTCCGTATGGTTGGGATGGGGTAGGAGAAGGACAGGCAGAGCCCAGAGGTGGAGTCAAGAGATCTGTCAGCCTGGAGTTGTTGTTGTTGTTAGTTGCGAAGTCTTGTCCGACCCATTGCGACCCCATGGACAAAGTTCCTCCAGGCCTTCCTGTCTTCTACCATCTTCTGGAGTCCATTTAAGCTCACGCCTACTGCTTCAGTGACTCCATCCACTCTGTTGTCCCTTTCTTCTCTTGCCCTCAATCTTTCCCAGCATGAGGCTCTTCTCCAGTGAGTCCTTCCTTCTCATTACGTGGCCAAAGTATTTGAGTTTCCGCTTCAGGATCTGGCGTTCTAAAGAGCAGTCAGGGTTGATCTCCTCTAGGACTGACCGGTTTGATCACCTTGCAGTCCAAGGGACTCGCAGGAGTCTTCTCCAGCACCACAGTCCAAAGGCCTCCATTCTTTGGAGCTCAGCCTTTCTTAAGGTCCAACTTTCACAGCCATACATTGCAAGTGGGAAGACCATCGCCTTGACTATACGCGCTTTTGTTGGCAGGGTGATGTCTCTGCTGTTTAGTGTGCTGTCTAGATTAACACGCGCTTGACAGACAGCAACACAATGAGCTTTCCTGTTGCAAGAAGACAAATGAGAACACTGACTACCTTTGCCAGAGAAAACTGGGCTTTGATAAGTTTGGGGCAGGGTTTGCCAACTTCCAGAGGTGTTTATCAAAACTCTCAGAATTCTTAGCAATTTCTTGACTTCTGGGTTTTGAAACCCAGTTTTGGAAAGACTAGGGTTATGGAGAATGATGGAAATCAAAGATTTCTCCCTGAACGATGTTCTGAGAACAAGCCAGCCCAACACAGAATGTAGAAATACATTTTTATGACCAAACGTCGTGTTTTGGAAGTCGTCAGAAACCAAACTCAGAATGTTTTTCTGAGTTCCATAAATGTGGACAGATCCCAGAGGAGTTTTGCACAAACCTGGGACACGAACTTCCCCTTCTCTTCTTTTTTCCACCTATCCCCTCTCCAGTCTTCTTTCTTCACAGTCCTTCCCTTCCCTTCACTGATGTCCCCAGTTGACTAAACTTTTTCAATGACCTTAGACCAGGGGTAGGCAACCTTGGCTCTTTTATGACTCGTGGACTTCAACTCCCAGAAGTCCTGAGCCAGCCATGCTGAGGGAAAAGCGAGAGGTTTCCAAGCTGAGCCATGCTGGCTCAGGAATTCTGGGAGTTGAAGTCCACGAGTCATGAAGGGGCCATACTTCCCCCATGCTGGCTCAGGAATTCTGGGAGTTGAAGTCCATGAGTCATGAAGGGGCCATACTTCCCCCATGCTGGCTCAGGAATTCTGGGAGTTGAAGTTCACCAGTCATGAAGGGGACATAGTTCCCCCATGCTGGCTCAGGAATTCTGGGAGTTGAAGTCCACAAGTCATAAAAGAGCCAAGGTTGTCTACTCCTGCCTTAGACCAAATAACAAGGCAATAGAATAGAGGTAAAGGCAAAGGTAAAGGTTCCCCCGCACACGTGTGCTAGTCGTTTCTGACTCTAGGGGCCGGTGCTCATCTCCGTTTCAAAGCCGAAGAGCCACCGCTTGTCCGAGGACATCTCCATGGTCATGTGGCCGGCATGACTAGATGCCAAAGGCGCATGGAATGCTGTTACCTTCCCACCGGAGTGGTCCCTATTTTTCTACTTGCATTTTTACGTGCTTTCGAACTGCTAGGTTGGCAGAAGCTGGGACGAGTAACAGGCGCTCACTCTGTTACGCGGCACTCAGGATTCAACCCGCCAAACTGCCAACCTTCTGATCGACAAGCTCAGCGTCCTAACCTATTGAGCCACCGCGTCCCTTTAATAGAATAGAACAGAAGAGAAAAGAATTCTAGAATTTGTACCAATTCAGCCTCAAGCAAGACCAAATTCTGGACATCAGAGTTGAGGAATCCAACTTAAGAATGCTTCCTGTAGAAGACTTCTGGGGAACATGGTGGAAAATACACTTGCCAAGTTAGTGTAGATATTGAGACCGTGAGCATTGTTCTAGGTAACCCATCAGCCAACAGTGGGTGACTCCATCAAAGGGCTTATTATACGTGGTGGAGGATGCAATGAAAAAAAAATGCAAAAAGATAGGTAGGGGTAGAACTCAGCTCCCAGTATGTTTTGGCTTTAAGAGTCGATTTTCCTTAAAACAACATCCAGATCAGCTGTTAGGTTCTGACAGACATATCATACAACACAACTGCATCTATTAGCAGGGCAATCAAGTCAATTTGGAGGTGAAAGATTAAGAGGAAGTAACACATCCGTACCTCATACAGCCTTAAAATGAGAGTGTCCTTCCCCGAGGCTGCACAAGTCCGGGCGAAAGTTGTGACTTGTTTTTAAAGGTGTTGCTGGAAAACCCTCTGCACCCCTTCTTTGTTTTTGAATTTGAATCACTTTGTAAGCCCTCTGAACGATTGAGACACGAGAGAGTGAGTTTGGGCCTTCCCCTTTATTTGAACTGATGTCTAATTTATTGTTGACAACCCTGGTGCTGTTTGTCTTAATTACAGATATCTGCTGGCTTGTTTACTTCATATCGGAGAAGCATGCTTGAGTATCTGGTTATGCAAGTAAGTTCTCCTAACTTCTTCAGGAGTTAATGGTGGCACAGCTTCAGTTGGGTTGGCATGGTAGCTTTCTACATCTAGGAATCCTCTTTGTGAATAGAACTCGAATTCGAATAGAATAATAGAATAGAATAGAATAGAATAGAATAGAATAGAATAGAATAGAATAGAATAGAATAGAATAGAATAGAATAGAATAGAATAGAATAGAATAGAATAGAACAGAACAGAACAGAACAGAATAGAATAGAAAATGCAATAAATAATAGAATAGAAATAGAAATAAAATAGAAAAATAGAATAGCATAGCATGGAACAGAATAGAATGCAGAATACAACATAGAATAGAATAGAAAATGCAATGAATAATAGAATAGAACAGAATAGACTGCAGAATATAACAATAGAATAGAATGCAAAATACAATGCATAATAGAATAGAAATAGAAATAAAATAGAAAAATAGGATAGAAGAGAATAGAATGCAGAATATAACAGAACAGAATAGAATGCAGAATAGAATGCAGAATAGAATAAATAGAAATAAAATAGAAGAATAGAATAGAATAGAATAGAATAGAATAGAATAGAATAGAATAGAATAGAATAGAATAGAATAGAATAGAATAGAATTCTTTATTGGCCAAATGTGATTGGACACACAAGGACTTTGTCTCTGGTGCATAAGCTGTTAGTGTGCATAGAAGCCACAAGTGATAAATCACGATCACTGTCATAAAATATCGTCACCATAAATCTTAAGATACAACACTCAGTGATAATTGCAGGATACCAAATAAACAATCAACATAAATCATCAGATTCAAATAGTTACAGTCCTAAGAAGCTAAGGAAATAGGTAGTAGGAAAGATGAGAAGGATAATAGTAATACAGTCCTATTAGGGGCTTTGACATCCTAGTGCAGGGGTAGGCAACCTCGGCTCTTTTATGACTCATGGACTTCGACTGACTCAGGAATTCTGGGAGTCGAAGTCCATGAGTCATAAAAGAGCCGAGGTTGCCTACCCCTGCACTAGTGTGAGAATTAGTTGTTTGGCAGAGTGATAACCGGGGGTGGGGGGGTGGGGGGGTGGGAAGGGGAGGGAAATGTCCTTGTGTCTAGTAGTTTTGTTGTGCAATGCCCTATGGCCTCATCTCGAGGGAGGAAGTTGAAACAGACTTATGTCCAGGATATGAGGGGTTTGTAGATATATTTACACAGCCCTCTTTCTGACTCGTGCAGAAGACTGGTCCTCAGTGGAAGGCAGTCTGGTAGCAATTGTTTTTTTCCCCCTGCAGTCCTAACCATCCGTTGAAGTTGTGTGTCTGTCTTGTTTGGGATGCGGTGGCTCAGTGGGTTAGGACGCTGAGCTTGTCGATCAGAAGGTTGGCAGTTTGGCAGGTCGAATCCCGAGGGCCGCATAACAGAATGAGCGCCTGTTACTCGTCCCAGCTTCTGCCAACCTAGCAGTTCGAAAGCACGTAAAAATGCAAGTAGAAAAATAGGGAACACTGCGGTGGGAAGGTAACAGCGTTCCGTGCGCCTTTGGCGTCTAGTCATGCCGGCCACATGACCATGGAGACGTCCTCGGACAAGCGCTGGCTCTTTGGCTTTGAAACGGAGACAAGCAACGGCACCTAGAGTCGGAAACGACTAGCACACATGTGCGGGGGAACCTTTACCTTTACCTTTTTTACCTTGTTTGGTGTATGAGTGAGGGACGCTGTGCTCCCTTATCTAAAAGGTTGCAGAAAGGACTCCCATGTCAATCGTGGCCTTAGAGAGGTGGCACATATTCAGAAATAATACGGTTTTCTCCTCCTCCTCGCAAGGTAGTCCCCAACGTACGGCCACCGTGAAGCCAAAAATTTCAGTTGCTAAGTGAGGTGGCTGTTAAGTGAGTTTTGCCCCATTTTATGACCTTCCTTGCGG
>NC_139518.1:98096741-98131741 GCF_947247035.1 Vipera ursinii
GCTCTGTAAATCAGGTTCTTTCTTGGGTTTAATTTTTTTTTAAATCCCATTTTATGGAAGGCTGAGTCAACCTTGAGCCTGGTGGGACTCGAACCTGCACTAATTGCAGGCAGCTGGTGTTACTTGAGGAGGCATTAGCTCACTGCTCCACCAAGGCTCTTTGGTGCTTAATTGGTGCAATTAATTGTGCTTAATTGGGCCGGGAGTGGGTTCCATCGACTCCTCTCGGCTGCCCAAACAACTCGCAAGCGGTGTAGTTGCCCTCGCTTCGCCTTGCTTGAGAATATATCCTGCCTCTTCCTTATCCTTTCTGCGTTAGCTCGAGAAAGTTCTGCAGACGTTGAAAGTGGTGGCTCCTAAGAAACTTAGAATAACAGAACTGGGAGGGACCTTGTAGGTCATCTAATCCAACCCACCCCAACCCACCCAAGCAGGAGACCCTGCACCATTTCTGACAGATGGCAGTCCAGTCTCTTCTTGAAAGCCTCCAGTGATGAAGCTCCCACAACTTCTGAAGGCCAGCTTTTCCAATGGTTGGTTGTTCTCACTGTCCGAAAATTTCTCCTTATTTCTAGGTTGAATCTCTCCTTGATCAGTTTCCATCTGTTACTCCTTGTCTGGCCTTCAGGGGTTTTGGGAAATAGGTTGACCCCCTCCTCTCTCCGTTAGACCCCCCCTCAAGTATTGGAAGACTGCTATCATGTCTCCCCTGGTCCTTCTCTTCACTGGACTAGCCATATGCCTAGTTCCTGGAACCGTTCTTCATACATTTTAGCCTCCAGTTCCCTGATCATCCTTGTTGCTCTTCTTTGCACTCTTCTTTGCACTCAACATCTTTTTTTTATAGTGTGGTGACCAAAACTGGAGAATTAGGGAGGGTAGAAGTAGTGCATTGTGAACAATTTGTGGCCCTTTGGGACTTTGAAACAGAAATATGCTTTTACAAATGTATGACAAAAGCAATCTTTAAAATCAGGCCACTGTCTGAATTTCGTGGTCTAAAGACAGAAAACCTTTTGGACATGGGATGGGATGGGGCAGGGAGATATTTCTTCCCTCTTGAACATGCTTTATTTTCAAGGGCACAAGAGGAAGAAAGCAAGATAAATGCTTCAACTATATAGGTGGTCCTCAACGTACGAGCACAACGGAGCCCAAAATTTCTCCTGCTAAGCGAGACACTTCTTAAATGAATTTTGCCCAGTTTTACGACCTTCCTTGCCACGGTTATTAAGTGAATCACTGCAGTTGCTAAGTTAGGAACATGGCTAAGTGCATCTGGCTTCCCCATTGTCTGGGTGTCATGGTTCCGATAGATGAAACCAGTAGAAATAAGAACTCCGAGGCAATGACTTTCCTCAAAAGGAACACATTTAATGGCTATATAGTATCGGCACAAATAAAGGTGAAACCAAGACTGAAAGTCCCTCCCCCCCCAAGGTTACAAAGTAACAAGTTGAACTCCCCACCCTTGCCGTGTGTCATAAATCACAATCCCCAATTAACTACTTTGACGGGGTTTCTAACGGTAGCTTCAGCCCACCAAAAACTTACATAACTTGACCTTGGTTCCCACAGAACAATTTGTTGTTATGTCTAAACTAAGAGAACATATCTCCCCCTCGTGGTGGGATTCAAATAGGTGAACAACTGGTTCTCTGTGTGGATGCCGCTTCCAGAAGTCCATTCTGGGCCTGGGCAACAAAATATTAGCTACCGGTTCTGCCGAAGTGGTGTGAACCGGCTGAATCCCACCACTGTCCCCCCCCCCCACATTACTGTGCCAACTGAAAACAGAGTGAAGATGGCTGCAGCCAAATTCGGTTAAAGGTTAACACTTGGCTTATCTGAAGGGGATAATGTGACCCCGGGACACTGTGGAACTGTAATAAATATGAGTTACCAAGCGCCTGAATTTTTATCACGTGACCGTGGGGATGCTGCAACGGTCGTTAAGTGTGAAAAATGGTGGTAAGTCCCTCTTCAGTGCCGTTGAATGACTTTGAATGGTCACTAAACGAGCCGTTGTAAATTGAGGACTACTCATATTACTTGGTTTAAGATGTAGAATGAAATAGTTACCTTTTTGGATGGAAAAGATGTCTATTTTGAGAAAAACCTAAATAGTTTCATTTTAAAACATCTTTTGAAACCTTTTTTTTTTAAAAAAAAAGTTGAATTAGCCAGGGTGGAAAGAAACAAAGGCAATAAAGCAAAAGGAAGATTTCCATCAAAAAAAGGTGTGTTTAAAATGAAAGGGGAGAAACAACAACAAAACCCTACAGTGATACAGGCGGCAAATGTTTTGAAAACGTTTATACACTTTGCACTACGAACCTGACGCATTCTGATGTACACGACCCTGATAAAATAAGTTATACACCAAGTTGGATTTAAAAGAAGAAGAAGAAGAAGAAGAAAAAAGACTCCAAGATAAAAACAAGCACACTTACTTAAAATAAATGCAAGTGAAATCTGGATGAGATTTCGGAACATTCTTGGCAGCTTCTAATGGGAATTAGAAATTTTTGCAATCCTGGACACTTCGAGATGTTAATCCCACAGCTTTCTATAATTGCAGGTTGGGATTGACCTGAAAAGTGTGTAATGCAATAAGAGAGCGTCTTATACAGCTTAAAGCCTCCTATTAGATTTGAAGAACACATTTCTGTTAGCTCATGTTAGCTGTTCCTTATCTCTGCTTCACCTTTTTCACTGTTGCCTAATCTCCACAATTTGCCTGATTTCAGTAACAGAGGAAGCAATCCTAGTTCAATGTCTTGAAAAATCCAATTCTTGCTTTCCAAAAAGGACTGGTGTTGTTTAATTTCTCTTTTAAAAAGGCACGGGCCACTCCCTCCAATATTCTGCTCTTGTTACCTTTGCCTGAATCGGATCAGCTTCGAGGATATGATGTTAAATCCATGGATGGGTTGGTCATTTGAGAAAGCGTATTCGTGCATCAAAATAATATGGAATGGAATAGAATGGAATGGAATGGAATGGAGTAGAATAGACATAATAGAATAATAGAATAGAATAGAATGGAATGGAATGGAATGGAATGGAATGGAATGGAATGGAATGGAATGGAATGGAATGGAATGGAATGGAATGGGAATGGGAATGGGAATAGGAGTTGGAAGGGACCTTGGAGGTCTTCTAGTCCAACCCCTTGCTCAGGCAGGAAACCCTATACCATTCCAGACAAAGGGCTGCCCAGTCTCTTCTTAAAGCTTCAAGTGACGGAGTGCCCACAACTTCTGGAGGCAGGTTGTTCCACTGATTAATTGTTCTCACTGTCAGGAAATTGAGGGCCCAGATTGTTGGGGGCGATAAGGTGACTTTGTAAAAAATGCCACTTGGGGGGGGAAGCCCTAATAAGCAGGCATATACATAGAATGAAGGCTATTGCTAAGCACATTGATTTGTGCTTCTTAGATTGTAAGCCGCCCTGAGTCTTCAGAGAAGGGCGGGATATAAATGGGATTAAAAAATAATAATAATTCCTCCTTAGTTCAAGAATAGCTTGACTCCCTCTTCTTTGGGGCAGCCCCTGAGATGTTGAAAGACTGCTATCCTGTCACCCCTAGTCCTTCTTTTCATTAAATAGCAATAGTAGCGGTTTTTCTCTTTTTAGAGGCATGCATATATCTGACTAGCTAGTGTTTCTGATGGAGAGAAGGCCATATAGAACACAAATGTGGTGGTGACACGGCCCCATCAGATCCTGGTTCAGAGGTGGAGTTGGAACTGGGATTGTGTGGCAGGGATGGCAAGTCTCCCGTGGAATGTTTGGAGAGGCCAAGGACTGGGCCCGATGCTGTCCTAGACCCTTGAGGCCTTGGGGGAGGTGGTGAACAGGACAGGGAGCTGCCTGCCCTGGCAGACATGGGGGAGGTTTGGCTGCAGACAGGCAGTGGTGATGAGAGGCCTCAGATCCCCTCTGATGAGGAACAGCTGCCTCCCCCTCTTGATCCAAGGACACGGAGAGCAGAGCGGAGGCAAGCTCACAGGAGGTCTGCGAGGCTGTTTGGAAGAAGGTCACCCCACCCCTCCTTACAAGGAACACCTGGTTTGGGTTGACTTCAGCAGTGGTCGGGGGAGCTAACGTGCTTGGTGTGTACTCCCCCTTGGGAAAACTCGGCCTTGACTCGTGTCTGCTTGTGCTTTGGTGCCTTTGCCTTGTGGACTTGCCTTGCCCTGTGGACCTTGACTCTGGACCTTTTCCCATGAGCTTGTCTTTAGACTTCTTCTCTGCCTTTCCAAATTGTTGCCTACTGGCTTTTGTTTGTGGGACTGTGGGTGGCTACGGGCAGGGAAGTTGGGGTGGGGCTGTACTGATCATTGTAGGGCTCTTGGTTGTGCAATTTGCATTGATTGTGCTTAGATTGTAAGCCGCCCTGAGTCTTCGGAGAAGGGCGGGATATAAATGGGATTAAAAACAAATTTAACAACGCAATAAAGGACTCTATCGAATCCTGCTTCTGCCTAGGTAACCTGGGTCATAACATGTGGTGTGGTGTGGAGTTCAAATAATACAGAGTATCTTCCCTTCTTCAAATCGTTTGTATAATAGGACTAGGCTCTGGATTTCTACCGCTCTGAACAAATCCAGATCTCAGGGCTATTAGTCAAATAAAAAGCAAACATTTACAACATAGAAGATGTTGTAACTAACTCCATGTCTTCTTTGTTTGTAAGGTTGAGGTCACTTTGCTTGGTCCTTCCTCACAGCCCTCCTCATCCCTGCTGTTCCAGCAACACCCAATGGGCAAATGCTTGCCAACAATTTTGATACACAAAAGAATTCCTCTGTTCAGTTCCTCAGCTAGAGGAGGTGGTGAAGATCACTGCTTGTGGCGTTGCTTTGCTGTGATCAAAAGACTTGTGCTCCATTGAAGCTTCTTTCTGTCGCCTCTTGTTGGGACACAGGAATGTACCCAACGCAACCTGTTAAAGACACTTCAGTGTTGTCCCACGCAGGTCTACTGAAGGATGATGTCCTTTTCTTCCAGACTATTAATTCTTGTTTAATTTTGTTGAAACAGTAGAAATATTTCTTGTACATTCTGTTCAATGTATTCATCTAGGAATACATTTGGGTATATTGTCGGGCCACACTGAAGAACACTACTTCTCCATGTTTTACTGGAATCGTTTTGTCAGCTCCAGAATGTTATGGTAATCTTGGGCTTCCCACACTCATATTTGAATTATTGGGTTTGTCTGGAGTTGCTATTTCCCAAAAGGGTCTAGGTTTTTGAGTGTTGAATATCTAGAAGGTGTCCAGGTTCTGACTGACGAACCCAAACAAAGTAAGCGTAGCTGGGATGATCCAATCTCTAATGCAAAACTTTATTGGGCAAATCGTTTTGGCACGGATGAAAGGAAAATCAGCTCTGGTTGTTTCACACCTAAATTGCTGTATTAGAAGTATAGAAACCTCCCTCCCTTCATAGTGCAGGTCACATTATCCAATTATAAGACACTTATTATAAGAGAATGTCTTCTGTTCTCAGTAAACAAGTCTGGACTGTTCTTGGTTCTCAGAGAGAACCATTCTTACAGCATCTCCCTTCCCCCCCCCAAGCTTGTAGTCAAGCTAAGAAGCAATAAAGGCTAAGACAGCATAGGCATTCTTCGAGGCTTGACAGAAAGCCTATGATAAAAATGTCAGTTCATTTCTGCATTTTGGATGCCTTCTAGTTTCAGTAAAAAGCACAACGCACCTCCCAAATAAAATCTACGGACAACTTTGTTACAAAGGGAAGTGGGAGAACTACATCCTGTCACTATTAGCTCCGGCTAATTAAATTAAATTATTAATATTAAATTAATTAATATTAAATTATCGTGTACAATCAGCTAATCAAATAACTGAAGATCCATGGTAAGGCAGAAAATAATGGATTGTTAGGAGCAACAAAATGGCTGCTGATGCTTCCAAGGTTTCTGAAAAGCTGACACTCAGCCCAAAGACCAAATGAGCTCCCTCCACACTAGGCATCCTGCAACTTAATTTGTAAGGCAGATTGGTTGCATCTCCGTCTAAAAAGGCTTCCAATCCAAGGAAAGGCAAATCCTTGGCTGTGGCAACTTCTTGGTGCTAAAATTTAAGCTTTGCCTATCTCACTGAAAGATCGGAGCAGAAATTACATTCCAGTTTGCCCTAAGAAACAGCATCCTACAAACTCTGGATCTGTGAAGGGAATATTTTACCTGCATTTGTTTTAGTACACTTTGACAGTTTCACTTTAGGGGGCGCAGTGGCACAAGGGCTTAAAGACACTGTATTTGTCAGCTAGCGATAGTGGGCATCCTGGCGGTTCAAGTCCTCAGCACTGCCTGACGGACTGAGTTCCCGTCCTTGCTCCAGTTCCTGCCCACCTAGCAGGTGAAAATGTAAGTAGATAAATAGGTACCCCTCCGGTGGGACAGCTAGCTTTGTTTCCAAGTGGACATCCTCCAAACGCCGCTAGCCCATTGGTACAAAACTAGCTCGCCCCCTGTAGTGCACCCTGGATAGTGCACATGTGTGAACAAAACATCTAGCAATGTTAAGCTGCAGCCTGTGATCCCAGCAGCTGAGTCTGGGGAATCAGAGGAGGAGGAGGAGGGGCCTAGGGAGCCCTCAGAGTCGGAGGAAAGCTCTGATGCGTTACAAGACTTAGAAAGAGAGGAAGAACCTGGCCCCTCCACTCATGATCAAGCTGAAAGCCAGCTGTGCTGGGAGGCTGAGTCAGACTCGGAGGAAGCACAGTTGGAAGACCTCAGAGACGCACATAAACGTAGACAGGTCACACAAGTAAATCAGAGGGAGGCAATGGGACGACTCCAGGGGAGAAGGATAAAGCAGTGAGAAGCCACGCCTTGGCTGCGTAACAAAAAGGGAATGTGTGAGCAGGGCTGGTTGCTGGAGGCAACCGTTTGCAAAGAACTTCTGTGTCAAGAGATGATGGTCTGTTTATTTTACCAGTGAGTTATTTCCTGTTTTGGCTCGTGCTCCGTTTTGTTTGTGGACAAGGTCTGTAACTCAAATAAAAGAGGGTTTATTTTTCCAGTCTACTGTTAAAAGAGGGGTTGCCTTGTGAAGTAACAAGGACATACATAGGCTGGGACAGAACATTGTCTCAATAGGATATTTTTATTAGGGGTCAGTGACAGTTGGGAAGTCCAGGCAGGATCTGGGGAAAATCCCGCCGAAACGGTATAGTTAAGCAAGCAATATTCCTCCTTCCACCAAAGTCATGGTGTTCATTTGAAATCCAGCCAAGCCACAGGTGGTCTGATGAGCGGGTAACTGCCGCAGTTGGCACTCATCTCAAGGTTGTCTCCAGTTTCGTTTCTCTGCAACCGTCTCCCTGATAAAGGGAGACACATTTTTAATTCAAGGAGATGGAGGCCCAGTAGAATTAGCCAATTGTAATACTGAATGTGATGGGAAAATAATGAAAATATACAGCTGCAAATGTTTCCTTTCCTGCTTCTTCTTCAGCCCCTCTCCTCTGCCTTTCCCATTGCAAACCGTTTCTCCCCCCCCCACATTTCCCTGTGCTGTTTCCTGCTCCCCCTGACTTGCATGACCTGTTGTGATTCAGGGTCAGCCTGTGGGTTCGGCAGTTGGGTCGGACGACTCAGAAGAGGAGGAGGGGGATGTTGAAGAGCTTGCTGATGATGGCCTTGAGGCTCCGCAGAGCCCTCAGCCGGGCCCCTCCCACCTGGTCACCACGGAGACCCAGCTGTGTGAGCCTGACAGCGTGGATGAAGATGACCCACAGCTGGCCCTGTTCAAGGACGCCCGATGCAGGAGGCAGTCAATCAGGAGTAAACAGAGGAAGGCAATGGGGCACCTCGGAAGGAGGCAAAGAGAGGCCACGCCCTGAACTGTATTTAAGGGGAATGTGTGGGAGGGCTGGTTTGCTGAAGGCAACCGCTTGGAAAGTTCCTGTTTCATAGCTCCTGTTTCATGGTTGGTGTCTTGTCTTGCTCTGTTTTATGTGAATAAATTTGGCAGGCTTTATTCCAGCCTCTTGCCGTTTGTAAAGGGGTTGTCCCTGCTTTTTCTGCAGGGCCGGTAGCAGGCTGGTACAGAACATGACCCCAGGTTATTCTTGCGCGACTCAAGAATGACCACGTTTCCATTACTGAAACAGTTGTCTTAGTGCTATCCTGCAAAAGCAGAGAGAAGATCTTCACCTTTTTAACGAAGTGACCAAGTGCAGGAAAGTGCCTGCTTTTCTTACTGTTCTCCTTGCAGTCCTCTCCTGGAAGCTGAGCACTTGAACCAAGAAAAATGGCAGCTGCTAACAGCATACCACTGCCTGAGGCAATGAGGGTGAGTGGAGATTGCAGCAGTAAACTGGGACAACGTCAGAGCAGAGTTTGAGTATTACTCCCTTCTCACAGGCTTAAATGGACAAGCTGGCAACAGTGCAAACAGCCACAACTGAGGAGGCTGATGGGCAGCGCGTGACTCCATGTTTACAAGCATAAGTTAACCCTTACAGACGAGACAAAAAGTGATACCGAAGCCATCCTAGATGCCTTAGAAGTCTTATATATATGTATATGTATATGTATATGTATATGTATATGTTAAATGCTTGTTAACTATATATATATATATATATGGCAGTTGTATATGTTAAAAGCTTGTTAACTATATATATATATATATGGCAGTTGTAAGCAAGAAGAGAGTGAAGCAATAGACAGTTTCGTCACATGGCTAAACGGAAAAGATGCAAGCTGTGAGTATGGCTCTCTGAGAGATTAACACATTCGTGATAAAATAGTTCTGTGTATCACTGGTGCTGCCTTCTGAGGGAACGTAATTTAAGTTTACAAGCAGCAATTGAGATATATCATACCAGGGAATATACTGACAGCAGTCAAACACAGAACATCCCAATAAGTGGAGAGAAGAGCGAAGCCGCCTCAGAGATGTCGGAAAAAGTACAAAGAGGGCCGGTCTTCAATGAGAGTGACAGATGTTCCCAACAATCCAACAGACTTAACCTATAGGAAGTGTTGTTACTGGTTCCCATCCAAAATTTCACAATGTTGTTTGGTTAACATGAAAAGGGGAAGATATTACAGGTGTTATGTTTACTTTATATGCAGTTCTAACATTCATCTCTATTGTATTTGTTTCCTGTATCACATTGCTACTGTGATTCATCTTTATTATTTTTGTGATGCATTTTACTGGTCCTGTTCTAATCTCACTCTCTAAGAAGATGGCTTCGGCATAGTGATGGCTTGTATTGTATTTCTTTAACTCCACATGAAACAGAAGGTGGACCTAATTTTTCTGATAAGGCTTAACTTATGAGAAGTAATTAAACTCTTTAATGTAATTAAAGAAAGACACATGGTGTTGGCTCACAGAAGGTTTTCAATGACATTGAGGTCATTTTGTTGTCATTCTCCATGGACACAAATGCTCACGAGGAACTTACTTGACATATTGTCATAGCTCACAAAGTTCTTTTCTCAGTGGAATGATGGTAGACTTATTTTTCTGATAAGGCTTAACTCTGGTTTGAGAGCAGGTGTCTGGCCTTAAGGCTGTAATAAACAGTTGTTGTTGTTGGTTTGAGACGGGGGTAGGCAATCTTCACTCTTTTATGACTCATGGACTTCAACTCCAAGAATTCCTGAGCCCAGAATTCTGGGAATTGAAGTCCACGAGTCATAAAAGAGCCAAAGTTGCCTACCCCTGGTTTGAGAGCAGAAGAGCAAGAAAGCCTAAATCTGCTATCTCTGAGGAGGAGGACAAGTGGCAGTCAGGAGGAGACTCACACTGACTTCCTGAGGTAAATGAAGCAATAAGGATTGTGAATTTTCCACACAATCCAGAAAAGTGTGTTATGGATGATCTGAGCATACCAAGGAGAGACGGGAGTCTCCATGGAGGTCTCCAACTACTTCTCCTTTGCAGAACTACCAGGAAGAGACTTCTTTCACTTCTCAAAATGGCCTCTTGGTAGTTGCTCGCCATCCCATTCCTGCAGAGCTATTTCGATTGAGTCAGTGTATCTCATGGTTTATGAAGCAGAGGGACCAGACTAGAATGTAATTAAAGGGAGAAGCATCTTTTTGGTCCACTGAAGGCTTTCAATAACATTGAAGCCATTTTATTGTCATTGAAGGACACAAAAGCCTATGTGGGACTTAGTTGACATATTGTTTTACCTCAAAAGTTTCTTCTCTCAGTGGAATGATGGTAGACTTATTTTTCTGATAAGGCTTAACTCCAGTTTGAGAGAAGAGCAAGAAAGCCTAAATCTGTTATCTCTGGGGAAGAGGATAAGTGGCAGTAAGGAGGAGACTCATGCTGTCTTCCTGAGGTAAATGAAGCAATAAGGATTGTGAATTTTCCACACAATCCAGAACAGTGGGTTATGGATAATCTGAGTCTACCAGGGAGAGACGGGAGTCTCCATGGAGGTCTCCAACTACTTCTCCTTTGCAGAACTACCAGGAAGAGACTTCTTTCACTTCTCAAAATGGCCTCTTGGTAGTTGCTCACCATCCCATTCCTGCAGAGCTATTTTGACTGAGTCAGTGTATCTCATGGTTTATGAAGCAGAGGGATCAGACTAGAATGTAATTAAATGAAGAAGCATCTTTTTGGTCCACTGAAGGCTTTCAATAACATTGAAGCCACTTTATTGTCATTGAAGGACACAAAAGCCTATGAGGGACTTACCTCAAAAGTTTTTTCTCTCAGTGGAATGATGGTAGACTTATTTTTCTGATAAGGCTTAACTCTAGTTTGAGAGAAGAGCAAGAAAACCTAAATCTGTTATCTCTGGGGAAGAGGATAAGTGGCAGTAAGGAGGAGACTCATGCTGTCTTCCTGAGGTAAATGAAGCAATAAGGATTGTGAATTTTCCACACAATCCAGAACAGTGGGTTATGGATAATCTGAGCCTACCAGGGAGAGATTGGAGTCTCCATGGAGAGGTCTCCAACTACTCCAGATTTATTGTTTTACCTCAAAAGTTTCTTTTCTCAGTGGAATGATGGTAGACTTATTTTTCTGATAAGGCTTAACTCTAGTTTGAGAGCAGAAGAGCAAGAAAATTTAAATCTGTTATCTGTGGGGAGGAGAGCAAGTGGCAGTCAGCAAAGGACTCACACTGACTTCCTGAGGTAAATGAGGCAAGAGGGATTATGAATTTTCCACACCATCCACTACAGCCTCTTTTGAATGATTTGAGCCCATCTGGGTGAGGTCAGAGCCTCCATGGAGAGGTCTCCAACTACTCCAGCCTTTGGGGAAGAACCAAGAAGAGACTTCCTTCCCTTCTCAAAATGGCTTCCTGGCGGTTGGAGTCACCATCCTATTCTTGCAGCTCTGCTTGGTTTGGGTCATTGTATCCTGTGGTTTAGGAAGAGGAGGAATCAGATTAAATGTCATTAAAAACCATCATTTTGCCCCACAGAAGGTTTTCAATGACATTGAGGTCATTTTATTGTTATTCGCTAGGACACAAATGGCCATGATGAACTTAGTTGACATCTTGTTTCACCTCAAAAGTTTCTGTTTTCAGGGGAACGATGGTAGACTTATTTTTCTGATAAGGCTTAACTCTGGTTTGAGAATGGAAGAGCAAGAAAGCCTAAATCTGTTATCTGTGGGGAGGAGGGCAAGTGGCAGTCAGCAAAGGACTCACACCAACTTCCTGAGGTAAATGAGGCAAGAGGGATTGTGAATTCTCCACACCATCCAGCGTAACGTGTTTCGGATGATCTAAGCCCATCAGAGTGAGGTCAGAGAGGTCTCCAACTACCCCAGCCTTTGGGGAAGAACCAAGAAGAGACTTCCTTCCCTTCTCAAAAGAAATTCATGGTGAATGGACCCTGGACCGCTCAGAGCTGCTTGGATTGAGTCTCTTTATCTGCTGTTTATGAAGAGCAGGAATCTGACTAAAATGTAATTAAAGAAAGAAGTGTCGTTTTGCCCCACAGAAGGTTTTCAATGACATTGAGGTCATTTTATTGTTATTTTCTGGGATACAAATGCTGGCGAGGGACTTACATGACATCTTGTTTTACCTAAAAAGTTTTCTTTTCTCAGGGGAATGGTTGTGAACTTATTTTTCTGATAACACGTAGGTCTGATTTGAGAATAGAAGAGCAAGAAAGCCAAAATCTGTTATCTGTAGGGTGGAGAGCAAATGGCAGTCAGGCCAGGACTCACATTGAGTTCCTGAGCTAAATCAGGCAACTGGGAACTATCTCACCCTAAAGGGATTGGTCCACCCCACTTGTACTGGCAGTGGGGGCCTACTGGGATCCTCTCGGTCAAGGAATTCCTATCAGAGGGGTCCAAGGAGAAGAGCCTTATCTACCGTGGTTCCTACCCTTTGGAAGATTATGACTTTCAAGATGGCTCCCACCTTCCTGATTTTTTGTACAAGACTGAAGACCTGGCTCTGCCAGATGGCAATTGGGGAGCTTCTTACTGGAGACCATTGACTAATTAAAATCTAATCCCCTCCCCCCTCCCCCTCACGTGTCCAGCTCTCTCCTTTGCCATCTGAAAGGTTTTATCTGCTGTATTATATTATAACTGATGGTCTTAATGTTTCATGTCTTTATCTTGTAAGCCGCCCAGAGTCATTGGACATGTATTTATAACAAAAACAAAATAAATAAATCTGTTATCTGTGGAGAGGAGGGTAAGTGGTTGTCAGGAGAGGACTCACATTGACTTCCTGAGGTAAATCAGGCAACATGGATTATGAATTTTTCACACCATCCAGCACCACCTGTTTTGGATGATCCAAGTCTACCATGGGGAGAATGGAATCTCTACGGTGGTCTCAAACCAGTACAGCCTTTGGGCAAGAACCAAGAAGAGGCTTCCCTCCTTTCTCAAAATGGCCTCATGATAGTTGGACCTACCATCTTATTCCTGCAGCTCTGCCTGGTCTGGCTCATTGTATCTCATGGTTTATGAAGAGGAGGAATCAGATTAAATGTAATTTAAAAAGCATCGTTTTGGCCCACAGAAGGTCTTCAATGACATTGAGGTCATTTTATTGTTATTCGCTAGGACACAAATGGCCATGATGAACTTAGCTGAGGTCTTGTTTCACCTCAGAAGTTTCTTCTCTCAGGGGAACGATGGTAGACGTATTTTTCTGATAAGGCTTAACTTTGGCTAGAGAGCAGAAGAGCAAGAAGGCCTAAATCTGCTATCTGTGGGGAGGAGAGCAATTGGCAATCAGGAGAAGACTCACATCGACTTCCTAAGCTAAATCAGTTAACAGGGATTGTGAATTTGCCACACTATCCAATGCAACCTTTTTTCAATGATCTGAATCTACCAGGTGTCAGAGTCTCCATGGAGAGGTCTCCAACTATTCCGGCCTTTGGGGAAGAGCCAAGAAGAGGCTTCCTTCCCTTCTCAAAATGGCCTCATGATAGATGGACCCACCATCTCATTCTTGCAGATCTGCTTGGATTGGGTGTCTCATAGTTTAGAGAATCAGACTAAAATGTAATTAAAGAAAGACAGCGTCTTTCCGGCCCACGGAAGGTTTTCAATGACAGAAGGCATTTTGTTGTGTTTCACCAGGTCACAAAGACTCCTGAGGTAGTAGTTTGACTTACTGATCATATACCTCAAAGATTTCTTTTTTTACAGGGGAATGAGGGTGGAGTTATTTTGATAAGACTTAGATCCCGTTTGAAGCAGAGGAGAAAAGAAGGACAAGAAAATTTAAATCTGCTATCTGTGTGTGGGGGGAAGGGCAAGTGGCAGTCAGGAGAAGACTCTGCAACCAGCTTGTTTACCTAAATAGCACCCATGGATGTATCTTGCCATCCTCCATTACTTTGAAACAACTATCACATTACACAGATGCAACCTATCTTCTAAAACAGGGGTCTTCAACCCCCAGTCTGTGGACCGGCACCAGGCCGTGGCATGACAGAAACCATTCCGTGCAAACAAGCAAAGCCCCATTTGCAGCACGCAAAACCATGCCTCCCTCCGGTCCATGGTGTATTGTATGTGACTGTCAACACTGTTCAATATAAGAAACGCGTGACAGCTCCTTTTGACAGCTGACAGCCGCACACGGGGTTTTCGTTGACAGCTCCACACACAGCTACAGTTGACAGCTGAGTTTGACAGCTGCACACATGGTCTGCAGGGATTGGAAAGAGCCAAAATGGCGGGAAGTATTCTAGGACAGGGATTGGCTAGCCACCCGCTGGCATCCCTATATAAGGGGAGATTTGTCCCTTGCTTGTTCGTTCCTGTGAGGCAAATAAACAACTGTTTGTGTTAAAGCCAGCTGTCCTCCTTCTGACAGGAAACCCGCCGCGAACACTACACATGGGAAAACTGATCCTTGGGTGCCCAAAAGGTTGTGTACTGGAGTTCTTTTAAAACTGCCTTTCTTTAAACAAGGAACAGGACCCCTTGCTTTTAAAAAAATGTCAGTTATTTCACAGCCAGTGAAATACAGGATTATGGATTATGGAAAGCATCTTCTGGAGATAATACTGTGTAGATAGATAGATATTTGGACCTACGAAACCATGAAGAGTCCGTTCCAATCTGAGTGGTCTTTTTAACCAACTTACAAAACTAAAATCTTTGACAACCACGTCAACGTCTGCAAAACATAAAATTAAGAAGTGATACGAGAGGCAGCGTGGAAAATCTAGGAAGGCGTGGTCTGAATGATTTTGCTTCTCTTCCCCAAAACCTTTTTAAAAGTCAACAGATCATCTTTCATTGCAATTATTTATTCTTCTCTGGAAGTTTTATCCAATTTTCGTTGGCTGTGGAATGGACAAAATCTCTTATTTGTTATCCCAATGGATGGATGGACCTGAAATTATGTCTCCATCCATAATTTGAGAGAAAGAACTATTTCTTTCTCTCTTTTTTCTTTCTTTCTTTCATCTCCACTGCTAATATATTTACTACTACTACTACTACTACTACTAATAATAATAATAATAAAAGAAGAGGGCAACCATTACGTGATGTTTACCATACCTCCCTATCTTTGTTGAATGGAATTAAAAAGAGAAACATCTGTTTTGTTTAACCAAGTTTTACACGGACCCTGCAAGCTGGTGGATCAACTTGTCTTCTGAATGTTTATTTTACCGCTGTTGTAGATGCCCACTCAGAAATATTGCTGAAGGTATTAAATATTGCTGGTATTAAATATTGCTGAAGGTATTAAACTCTTCTTGAAGAAGTTAAACTCTCGGTAGAGTTTAAATTCAGATCTGACAGGCGTATCATTTTCCAATCGGTTTTACCAGCCCTCTTTGACTTGTGAGACAGGTTCTACCTGCTTTTAGTGTATCTCTGTCGGCATCAAGGTTGGGCTCCACAATAATGTGGGTACTGTCAGGACTCTTTGTTTTTACTCTGAATAAATAAGTCCACTAATTTGCATGATATTGCTTAGGACGTTTTGTTACTTAATTTGTGGACATTAAATTTAAATCAAATTTCAAAGACTCCTTGCAGGTGAGGAGTTGACAAGCAGGCAAGATCTGTAACAGAAGCCTAATGTAAGGACCTGCCTTTCTCCTAAGGAAGCAGAACTCTTGAAACAGGCTTTTTTTTGTGTGTGTGAAGCTGCCGTTATTAACGAGAATCACTAATAAACCATATCTTTGAGGCTGCTTGACCCGTGTAATCTTAATAGCGGTGACGTTTCATTTTACTGCATTTTTTAAAATGCCTTTTTCCTCTCCCCCTTGATAACCGTCAGTTGTTTTAGGTCTTTTTTAAGCTGGCAAAGCACAAATTTTTTGACAAAAGTTATGAAATGAGGCATCCTTTAAAAGTTGACTTGGGTCCATCCCATTCAATCTTGACCAGTATTTTAGTCTTGAGATTCAACTCAGCGGCTTTGCTACCAACACCGTGTTCCTTTTTTTTAGACCTGCCAGGCATTTAAACCAAACATCCATCTTGCAATATAGGAGAGCGTTAACCCTGATGTATTTTTAAAAAATCTATTTGGATGCCACCCAGTTCTAACTAATTCTAGACAATTTCTTTGAAGAAAAGCTCAAGAAAATGTTGTGGTAAAGGGACAGTTGAAGCTTCGGTCCATTGTATAAAAATGGACAATGAGGTTTCATTTCCCCCTTTTTTTTAAAACTAAACTTCAGATCTGTCAAGCTTCTTTTATATACTGTTGTAAGTCAATAAGTAGATTTAGTTGCTTTAAAGGTAGCCTTGTTTTATTGTTTGTAAAACTTGCTATAATAACCAATCTTTTTTTTTAAAAAAAAAATATCGTTTTCTATTTTTGTGATAGAAGCTGTCCAGAGTTATTCTGCAGTCAAGCAGCCTCTAAATCTCGTAAAGAAATAAAAAGTACCGTTAGCTAAACAATCAATATTGATTTCATTTTATTTGGTGAAACTTTTAATTTCTATCTTCTGTAACGGGAATTGGCCCTAATAAACTGACTCACCAGGGCATCTGACAGACTGCCCGTTCTCGCAGAATTACGGTACTGCTATCAAGAAAAATTGGAAGAGGTAGCAGTAGCTATGGCTGCCTTCCACCCCTACATAAAAGGCAGAATACGAATCTAACAAATACATCACATCTCCCATTCAGCTTCCGAATATCCTTCTGATCGAGGAAGCAAGACTTTTAAGAAGCCAAACCCCTCCAAAGAATTGAAATCTTGAGAACATTTTAAATAGACACAGGATTGCAACTTCTCAGGAAACACCCCCCCTCCCCCGATGCATTAACCAAACATTACTTAGGTAGAGAGCGATTTTTAGAGGGGGGAAAAAAATCTTCAAAATTCTTCAGGTCACGCAAATAAGTGCAATCTTTAGACAGCTCAACAGGATAGGGACGTTTGCTAAATTGCCTCAGGCAAAGCATTTTTCAGACTCAGTCGTCCCTCTACAAGTTGGAAATGGTGAGAAGTTCAACAATATAGCCAAGGAAGGAACAAGCGAAGGAGGAGGTGACTTCGTGCATTAACAAATCACTGCTAATGTAATTGGCATATATATAATTCAGACTTAGAATATATATATATATATATATATATATATATATATATATATATATATATATATTTGCCAGAAATAACTATCAGTGAGTAGACAGCTAAGTAACTTGTAATTTTTATGGACTACTGATACAGCAATATTGGATCAACCCAGAAATTATGAATTGTCATCAAGAAGAACATCTATAGTAACGCTGCATCTCTGTCGGTTCTCCATAAACTGAGAAAGATGGAATTATGAACTGGAGTTTAATTGATGCCTTTTACGGATCTGAACAAAAACTCTCCTGGATGAAATAAATAAGCTACTTGTGATTTTGCAAGGTTTATGCTTTGGGAAAACTTGAAAGCTATTTTCTGCCTATTGATGGCTCTTTTAGATTGCAACCTCTTGAGGCAGGCATACGTCAGCCAGCTCTGTCACTCATGTATCATAAAGTATAAAGATGTTCTAGAAAGAAATGCTACTTGCAATATATCGAGCTTTCCATATTGCTTTTTTTAAAAAAAACCAACAACTGGAGCTTCTCAGTCAGCTGCCATCATCTTCACCGTTCCACCCAGGTTATCATCGGATAACGCTCTGCCAGGATCTTTCTTAATTGAGTAGTATGGCTTCTGTCTCTCGTTTCTATAACACAGGAAACCTGAGAGCGGGGAGGAAAGCATACTGAGTTTCAGAAACCTAAATCAGGGCTTTGGAAAACAATTGATCTCAATCTATTTTTTTTTAATGACCCTGTAATCCCTTGCATCAGGGTGGAGTCGGGGCGAGTGAATGGAGCTGAAAGTTTACTGGCAGAATGCCCTTCCTGATGCCTACATGAAGCTCACAGCAGATATTTTGTCTTTGCTCCCAGAGAAAGAAATATCTGCCACCACACAGGATCAAACTCACAGCCTTCTCACAGAGAGGCAAGAGTTCCACTTATAAGCCACCACACCTCTCCCAATTGATCTCAGTCATAAAATAAAGGTAGGCAGGAATTTATGAAATTCCGTAAACATATTTTAATGGGTTGTAATCACTGCCAATCCTTATTCCACCCCCTGTTCCCAGTTACCCAGTCCCTTGAATTTTTCTCCAGGAAAAATTTGTTAGGATGGAGCCTAATTTTTTTTGCCCACTTTGAGGTTTTCACTGTGTGGTGTTACAATAATGGGGGGGGGGGATACAGACTTGTATTTTAAGAGCATTTTAAGCCTTCCCGATGATGGGCAGAATAAAAAGACATTAACACGGGAACAGGGGAGAAATTAAATACTGCTAGGGTACAATTGTGGCAGAAAGTTGGGAGTAAGTAAGGTAAAGGTAAAGGTTCCCCCGCACATGTGTGCTAGTCGTTTCCGACTCTAGGGGCCGGTGCTCATCTCCGTTTCAAAGCCGAAGAGCCAGCGCTTGTCTGAGGACGTCTCCGTGGTCATGTGGCCGGCAGGACTGGACGCCAAAGGCGCACGGAACGCTGTTACCTTCCCACCGGAGTGGTCCCTATTTTTCTACTTGCATTTTTACGTGCTTTCGAACTGCTAGGTTGGCAGAAGCTGGGATGAGTCACAGGTGCTCACTCTGCTACGCGGCACTCGGGATTCGACCCGCCAAACTGCCAACCTTCTGATCAACCAGCTCAGCATCCTAAACCACTGAGCCACTGCGTCCCTATTGGGAGTAAGTAGGAACCTGCTGTACTCTTAGCACTGTCTACCTTGCAACTCTGCCTTCCTGTTTTTTGAAAGCATTCAAGAAAGCTTATGAAACCAAAATGCCAAATCTAAAATCAAGAATAAAATAAATGCAGTGAAATTCAAGGCATCTCAAAACAATTTAAGCAATATATATTTAGGTATGTATTTATAAATGTAGTATATGCAGGGCTTTTTTCCCCTCATAGAACGCTCAGAACGGAGTTCCGGTACCTTTTTTTGGATGGAACCTTGTAGGGTAGGCAAGGCGGGTTGTATGACAGGTGTGAGTTCTGGCACCTTTTTCTTTCACAAAAAAAGCACTGAATATATGTATACAAGTATACTGTTTTACTAGAGTTTTACTAAGATTTATGGATAGCCAACTAGAAAAGATTCATGGATGATTGGTTTTGTATGCAGCAAGGCTATTTTGTGGTAATAATTAACTATACTGTTGTTGTTTTAACTATTCAGTTGTATCCGATTCTGGGCGACTTTATTGGCAAGTGTCTTATATTAGATTATTGGTTTTGCTTGCAGCAAGGCTACTATAGGCATAAAAAAATGGGGGAAATACAGAAATACCCACAATGGAGTAGACTGTAAAAATGGTAGAACTTGAAATGGCCAAATTATCTTATCCAATTAGGAAAGCCACAATAACTATTTTTAATAGAAGATTTCTAATCTTTCTAAGCCTTTATGGGATCTTTTGCTGAAGCTGAGCAAAAACAAATGGATGATTTCAAGGTCGACTGATTAAAAAGGAAAGAAGGGGACCAAGATATGCAATGCGGGAGGGTGAAGATAGTCCTTATTCTTTTGTTTGTTAAGTGCTGCCAAAAACTTCAGACATGGCTTTAAATATTTTTCCTTTCCCCTCTTTCCTTTTCCTTTCTCGTTGTCCTCACTGTTTTTCTTTCTCATGTTTGACGTTTCCATAGTTTTCATCTTACGTAAAGGTTCCTCAGTTAAAAATTACATATTAAAAAGACACCTCCAATCCATCTTCAGGCCAAATACCATCTTTGGTCGTGTAAATTACGAACATCCCATAGATAGAGCTTTCGGGATTATCATCTTGAATCCAAAGCTAAGTTGTTCGATTGAATTGCTAGAAATCTAACTCCTTGCATAGCTCAGAAGTATTATATGCGGAACTTGGCGGAGTGCAGTTAAAATGGCGTCTGACTGAGCTTTTTCCTCCTTTGCTTACCTCACTGGTGAATAAATCAGCTCTCACGTATGGTTGTTCTTGTCTGATATCCAAGATTCTGGAACAAAGAGATGTTTATGTAAGATTGTAGCTAGTTTCAGTCTCACAGGCAAGAAGCAATAATGGAGTTTTTGGCAGGATTTCTGCAAGCCAATCCAGGCCCGTGTGAATAAAGAACCATGGAAATTAAGAAAGTTTAAAGAAAGTCTACCCCAGGGCCTTTGTGTTGCACTGTTTCCATTGCTTAGAGAGTAGTTATTTTGACAAAGCGTTTCTTGGTTTCCGTGTATTTTTCTTAAATGGAGATTTATTTATTTATTTATTGTTGATAGGACACCTTGAACGTTTTAGGTTAGTGACTGGTAGCTACAGCAGAATAGACGAAGTGACCTTTTTCTTCCTCTTCAGATGCAAAAATGTCCTTTCTGACCTCCCACTTGTGCTGGCAGAGAAGGCCTACTTTGGATCCATCGGTGAAAGAGGTCCGACTATTGGGATCCAGAAGAAGAGCTGTCTCTGCTGTAGCATTCATCCTGTGGAACATCTAAGTAAGGTAAGATCCACCTTCACCCTCCTATCCTTCCACAAGGACTTGAAGACCTGCGGGTTGATCTTGGGTTCAAAATGGGGGAGCTCCACACTGGAGGTGGCTGCTGGATTGAGGGCAGACTCCACCTCCTCTCTGCTCTCCACCCGTCCATCTTGTTGGTTCTCCTATTGGTGTGTTCTTACTTTTATTGTTCTATGGTTTTGCTTCTCTTTATACGCCTTTCATTTTTTCTTCCCTTGTATTATTGTAAGCCACCTACGGTAGCCCCATGATGAGATAGATGGCAAATAAATTTAACAAATAAATACATTTTCCATGTATTCTAGACATGGAGGATTTTCATGGACAAAGTAGTTGGCTTCATACCACATCAGAATCTCCACTAAAGCCAACCTCTTGGTGACTATCAGGGAACATCTAGATGGGTTTCCTGGCGATAACCGTGCATATTCTTTTGTTTCATTCAATCTTTTCAACCTACTATACAGGTTGGTGGATTATGGTCCCCATCAAAGTCAAACCGCGGTTTAGGCTACCTTGCTTCCTCGCGAGCTAAGGTCTCCAATAGCTTTGAAATCTCCCCTGGACAATCGGCGATTGTGACAGTGAATTTACACACTCTGTTATCCAGAGTAAGGGCGTGATCCAAGCACTGCCTCATCTGAGGGAGTTCCATGTTTCCATTGCTCACAGCAACAGCCACTCTGAAACAAGGTGAGAAAATGAAATAAACCATTTTTCTCCCATAGCTGATTTGATAGATTTAATAGGACCAAGGATTAAAATATACCATATGGTTCCCTTTGACCATCTGTAACAATAGCCTTCTAGTAAATGCCTTCAATATTTGTACACCTTTGTCTCCATATCTACTCAGCTCCTCCCGTTCTTCTAGATTCGACACTTATAATAATCCATTTATTGGATTATAATTTCCGTCATCCTGTTCATGTGGACTCAACTACCAGAAGAATACAGGGCTGGAGAAAACTAGTTTACAGGTTAAAAAACAAACAAACCCAGTTTCTGATTTTAATTCCTTTGAATGAATCTTGGGCCAATAAAGCAGGAGATTTTGGAGATCAAAGTTCTCCAGAATGGAGTGGACTAAAATGTCTCTTTCTCTTGCCTCATTCCAGGTGAGGGTAGGCTAGTCCTTCACCCATTTTTTTAGGAGGAATATTTATAAACAAAACCAGCACAGGTTTTGTTCCATCTTATTATTTTACACCACTTGGGAAGGCCTAGCAAGGAGTTGAAAAACATCATCTGCTGAACTTCCATGCTCAAGGAAGTCTGTAGTAATAGACAGCAGATGCTTTTCAGGGTAAAATTTCTACTTAGGAATTATACTTTTTTAAAATTTCATACACCTGCCTTTCTGTTTCTTCAATACCTGGCCAAAAGGAGTAAAACACAAGTTACTTCCTGTCATGTCCACATACTCCCACTTGCAGTTCTGGTGGATATGGCCCGTCTCCAAATACTGCTAATTTTAGAGCCATCTGACCCACCTACCACTAACTCAGGGATGGAAAAAATGTAGGAAGCATTTGCATCATTCCCCCCCACACACACATCCGTTCACTTCACCCTAGCATTAAGACAGTCCAAGGATTTGATGTATCCTTTGAAGGACCACACCTCAAGAATTACAGAGTAGGGTAGGGTTAAGATTTCAAGATTCCGTGAACCTGGATGGGGAGAATAGTGACAGTGTAATTTTTGCCATTTCATTCTGTGCATTTTAACTAGGCGTTTCTCAGAATGATCCATGGATTTCATCAGATTCTCAAAGGGGACAGAAACAGTTAAGAACTCCTGGAAGGGATTTTTAAAGGATTTCTAACAGATAATGCTAAAACTAAAACCATCATGACTAGGACATAAAACATAGAATAATAGGGTTGGAAGGGGCCTTGAAGATCTTCTAGTCCAACCCCTGGCCAAGTCAGGAGAGCTTTTACCATCCCAGATAAACGATTATCTATTTTTTTTTCTTGGAATGCCACCAGCGATGGAGCACCCACATCTGTCCCCACATCTAGATAAATTTGGGGATGTTGAAGACTACTTGGTGTAAAACAGAACCTTGAGGTGCCCCCCCATTTCACACTTCCCTCCATGTAGATGTAGTTCCATTGAGGACTACCTGCTGGTAGTATACAGTCAAAAATTTGCTCCTGAAACGAATTAGCAGATTGTATTTTAAAATGACCCCCCCACACCAAACCAAAGGGAGTAACTATGACTCTTACAGTTCAATTATATGGCCTGGGTGTCTCCTCATGGCGACTGCTGGAGAAAGTGCGGGTGGACTACTTGCACCCCTAATACTGGAGCTAAGATGCAGGCCACACACACACACAAACACACACACACACACACCTTGCCGGATTACCCCTTGCAAGGGGTTAACTGCTGGTTGTGTCAAATAGAAAGAAAAAGAAGTCTTTGTCCCTTTCGATCACAAGAGTCCACAGTAGACTTTCTCTCCTACATGAAGAGGTCTCTTGGCTTGCTCTATGTATACCCTGACAGCTTGGGACAAGGCTTGCTTAATGTTTACCCAAACACTCTGTAGGGACGTCATCCCCCTGACTTAAGAGTCTGTGAGGAGGGGGGCTCCTGTGGGTACTCGGGCATAGGAACAAATTCCCTGCCAGTTGCTATCTTAAATGGAGTCAGACTGGTGCCACCATGAATGGTATTATTGTAGGCTAAAGGAAGGAATTGGCAGTTCCCTCCCTTCCATTCAGGACAGAGCACAGAGGCGTTGCTTGAGCAGGGTCCGCAAGATTGTCTGGATGCTACACGTCCTCTTCGCGACCTGTTTTCCTTGTTCCCTTCGGGGCAGAGGGAGGGGGGCTCCGTGGTATCCAAAGCAGGTCATCCAGATTCAGCCACAGCTTTGTCCCATACAGTACCAACCTTGTGAACTCTCAAGCTTCCTTCTTCCATTACGCATTCAAGACGGACAGAGATTAATATTTATATGTTACTTACACGTCAGGATGTAGCTCTATACATATGGTGTGTATAGGAGGCTTTAAGTGGGCGTTATGTACGTGTACACCTTGAGAGGCAGCAGCTAAATTTCATTTTTTAAATGTGTGCCACTGTGCCCACAGGAAAAAATGACAAGGTTATCTAATCTAATTAATTAGTCTGTTCATAGTTAACATAGGATCTAAGGTACTGTTCCACCATTGCGTTCGTATGTTCAGCCGACAGAAGAGAGATGGAGGTGCCAGTTGGACAATTGCTTCCACTAACAGATCTTCTTGCCTCCTGTGTTCCTGTGGGCTCCAGTTCCCATCATTGCGGAGCCTCAGTATACCCAGATTCTACTGCCATCCTGGCAAAACACAATGCCGAATGAGTAGCTGCCGTACGTGTTAAGCACCTGATAGAGTCCCCCGGAGGATGACAAGGTTCTACAATGACAATGACTATCTCTGGAAGACGGGGATGTTAAAGGAAGAGCTCCTTGCAGTACTGGACACACACACACCCCACACACTTCCCAGGTCATGCATCAGAAGCCATAAAGTAGTGCCTCAATTCATCAACCGTCCATCAAATGGACAACCACGATGTCCTAAACTCAAGACGTTTAAGTTGGTTTTGTTTTGTGGAATTAAGAGAATCTGACAAAATTATCCTTCCAAACTCTCAACTAGCTCTCCTTTATCAGCTTCCGAGAGAAGCAGCAGCTTGAAGCAGGAGATTTATTTAACAGAATAACCGAGTCGGAAGGGACTACGGTGGTCTTCTAGTCCAGCCCCCTACTTTTCTTTTTGAGTTGGAAATAAATGTCCCCTTTGCTTTCTGGATGTCGAGCTCAACAGCTGGAGACAGATGTTTTTTCTGGTGAGAATAAGAAAGTGGTTTTTCCTCGTTTGAGATATCTCGGTAATCTCTCAATCAAACCCCGATACTCTGCTAGGCTTCTGAGATCAGCCAAGATCAACTAGAAGTTCGCCAACCAAATTGCAGGAAGATAATTCTCCGTTGAGTCAAACTCAACTCTCCTGGGATAATGTTGCAGTTCTGCAGTCTAGTGTACAACCTTGAGGTTCCTTGGGTGGCCGCCCAGTCCAAGCACTAAGCTATCCCCAGATAATATCAATAACATACAAAACTGAGCTTTTGGATAATGTTATACCTTTTGCCCTTTAATTCTGGCAGTTTCCCAGACACCAGGGCAGCCAGCGCAATTGCTCCTTCTATGTCGACAGCAACACGTTCGTATTCCAGCAACCTCAGCATAGAAATCAAGACGTCCTCTTCTCTGAAGGAGGAGAACAGCAGTTATTCAAAAGTATTGCACTGAACAGAGCAAGGCTCATCTTTGTCACACCCAGGACAGGGTAAACTCCTTGACTTACAATGGGATATCTGAAAATGCACGAGGCTTCTCAACCTGATGTTTTGTAGCTGCAGAGGATTTTAGTAAAGTAAAGGTAAAGGTTCCCCCGCACATGCGTGCTAGTCGTTTCCGACTCTAGGGGCCGGTGCTCATCTCCGTTTCAAAGCCAAAGAGCCAGCGCTTTTCCGAGGATGTCTCCATGGTCATGTGGCCAGCATGACTGGACGCCAAAGGCGCACGGAACGCTGTTACCTTCCCACCGTAGTGGTCCCTATTTTCCTACTTGCATTTTTACGTGCTTTCGAACTGCTAGGTTGGCAGAAGCTGGGACGAGTAACAGGCGCTCACTCTGTTACGCGGCACTCGGGATTCGACACGCCAAACTGCCGACCTTCTGATCAACAAGGTCAGCGTCCTAACCCACTGAGCCACCGCGTCCCTTCGGATTTTAATTCTAGTTTAAAAAAAAGTGATTTGAATCGCATAGTTTCCTTCTTCTTAAAGCTCCGTGGTCTGAGCTGAAAGGGATGATATTCAGGTATAACATAGACAGCTGGCAACTAAATTACCAAGGAGTTGCACTCACACCTGGGAAGGCAGTTCAGATCTGGAACTCATATGGGAGGGGTTTATTCAAGTTTAAAGGGACAAATTACATAATTACATAATTAGGGTGCAACTAACCATAAATGGCACGCCCATCTTTAAAATGCAAGGTTTTTCTTGCATAACTAGAAAAGAAAAACCAGGGACCTTGTGTTCAGTAGGGAATGGAGATAAGAGATGATCTGACATGGGGAGCAAACACCAAAGTTGTGATGAAGAGAGCACAGCAGAGGTTCTACTTCTTGAGAAGTCTCAGGAAACATGATCTCTCAAAGGACCTGTTGCTGGCATTCTACCACTGTACCATAGAGAGCCTGTTAACCTATGGTCTGTGTGTGTGGTTTGGGAGTTGTACAGTCAGGGAAAAATCAATGCTGTCCAGGGTCATAAAGACTGCGGAGAGAATAATTGGGTGTACTCTTCCTACTTTAGATCAAATCTATGCCTCCAGGTGTTATAAGAAAGCTGTGGAGATTGTGCAGGATGGTACGCACCCCGGAAATGATCTCTTTCAGCTTCTGCCTTCTAGAAGGAGGTATAGGGTCATAAAGACCAGGACTAGCCGCTTGAGAAATAGTTTTTATCCAAAAGCGGTTTTGGCTTTGAATGCAGCAGAATGCAGTTTCTGAGAGAACTTCTGTATTTAGTTTTTAGAGTGTTAGAGTGTTTCTAGGGGTTAAATGTGTATATGTGGGGTGGGTGGTATGTTGATATGTATTTTGTTGTCTTTGTTGGGTTTTGTGGGGTTGATGTGGATTTTTCAATTTCGTTGTTCTGTATGGGACAATGACAATAAAGATTATCGTATTGTAACTCAACACGCCTCTCAGAGGCACAGGGAAAAGTGCTAGTGTTCTGTTCTCTGGGCCCAACAAATCTGTTGCTTCTTCTCAGTCCAGTATTTCTGGATATGAACCTACATTAGATTCCAAGGTGAGATATAGGAGGTTTCATGCATTTGTGGAGAACCAGCTGTTGCAAAACATTGGACACGTTCCTTTTGAGTGCCAACTGCAGAAAAGTCTGCTTGCTTAGATTATTTCAGAACTAAATAATACTGGGGCCTTAATGTTTTGCAGGGAACAAACCTGCATCTCATTAATCATAGATTTATAGGGCTGGAAGGGCCCTTGGAGGTCTTCTTGTCCAACCCCTTGCCCAAGGCAGGAGTCCTTATAGCAGTGATGGTGAACCTTTCAGAGACTGAGTGCCCAAACTGCAATCCAAAACCCATTTATTTATCGTAAAATGCTAACACGGCAATTTAATCTGAATACTGAGGTTTTAGTTTAGAAAAAAAAACAACTCCTACATTAACATCTTTTGTCTTAAAAGAAAAACACAGTAGCAAAGCTTTCAGTGACACAAGCAACTTTTTACTGAAAGGTGAAAGTTTGCCTTTGGCACGCTTTTGAACAATGAATGTGATTTTTGCTGTTGTATGCATGCTGGTATTTTGTCTAACCTTGGCTCATAGTTTGTACGTTTGAGGGCAACACATGCAACACTCAGGCCATCTGTTAGTCTGCTTCTGGTGTCAGATTTGATATAATTAAAAGCTGAAAACAGCGCGCTCGCTCCGGAGGCTTGTTTTGACTAGGAAGTGGCCTGAGAAATGGCTTTTTTCTGTGAAATCTTAGCCAAAGAGGGAGGCGCATGTGCCCATAGAGAGGGCTCCAAGTGCCCCCCTCTGGCACGCGTGCCATAGGTTCGCCACCACTGCCTTATAGCATCCTGGACAAATGGTTGCCCAATCTTTTCTTGAAAACGTCCAGAGATGGAGCACCCACATCTCTAGAAGGCAATCTGTTCCATTGATTGTTCTATCAAGGAAATTCCTCTTTAGTTCCAGGTTGGAAATCTCTCTCTGAGCTGCTTCCACCCATTGCTTCTTGTCCTATCCTTAGGTGCTGCGGAGAATTAATAGACCCCAACCCCTTCCCTGCAATAGCCCTTCAAGTATTGGATGATGGCTAGCAAGTCAAAGGCCAAAGAGAATCAAATATTGAGATCAGATTGGGGTTAACTGCAGGGATGATGACTTGCTATGGACATGTCCTATTTTCTTTGAATCTACTTGTCTATTTGTATTCGTTTTATATTTTATATATTTGTGCCGGCGGGTGACTCCCAGGGGGAGAGCATTCTCAGTGGGCGCGCCTGCCCTATGGAATCAGCTGCTGGTGGAACTCCGGATCGCCCCCGACCTTCGTTCGTTTCGCCCGTACCTAAAAACCTGGCTATTTGAGCTGGCCGGCCTGGACCTGAGGGGTTTTTAAGGTTTTAAATTCAATTTTAAAGTGTTGGGGCTATTAATTTAATTGTATTTTAATCTGTATATTGTATTTTTTTTTAATTTGCCCTGTAAACCGCCCTGAGTCCTTCGGGAAAAGGGCGGTATATAAATCGAATAAAATAAAATAAATAAAATAAAATATGGTCAAATGACTGCATCTATAGGGTTTCCATTCTACGTTCTTCTGGATAGGAATCAATTATATCCCAATTAGAATCTGCCTGCTCCCCATTTCCTCCTTTAAGCTCAGATCTATTTTGTACCCAAGTCAGAAAACCCAATCCATGGGTTGGTTCTCAAGATCACCTGGAAACGCCCCAAAACGTAAGCACCACAAATGCTAATTTTTAATCAGAGTAAAGCGTTGCCTTCACATACCTCACCGTTACAACTTTATCAACCCAGTTCCCTGTCAGTTGAAAAGAGTTGGTGCCAAAACCACTCAATTCTGAAAAACGAAGCAACAAAAGAAAGAAAACAAGGAATACATGAATAGTTTTATGCACTGGCTATAAAATAAATGCTAAATCAACGTACAAGGTTTGACTGTTTTGTAGTCTAATGTTAGAATTCAGGCAAGGCTATTGTAAGGTCCAGAAAAAAAAATCTTTCAAGTTGTCACCGGTTATTCTGAGATTAAGGACCAGTCAAAAGAGCAGCACAAAGCGAGACGTAGGATGAACAATCAAGGCCAAAAGATAACCAGAGGGGTAAAAAGATAGGAAGAAACTGGGGTTATGAAAGAAATTGAATACAACTATCTAGATTTAATCGTCAGAATTGCATCTGAAGCAACCATCCCAAGCGCTACTTTGAAGTCCATGGCATCAAGTCTTAATGAAAATTATTCTGGCCGTGTTCTTCAGAATCACGATATTTTTACAAGGGAATTTAATGTTTTTTTTTAAACTTTTTCCTTATTTGCACAGAAAGAGAAGGGTGAGAGAAAATTAAAAAAAAAAACCACTTGGGAGAGGAGACTAAGCCTCAGGGGAGACAGATTGAAGGGGGGGGGGAAGAGCAAGATTTTTCCTGCTCCGTAGAACATCCTCTGTTCAGAGACCAGAATGGACCCAACTCGGTTAGCCTTTTGTAAAAGCCCTAAAACCCAGTTTATGTTCCTTAGTCTGGGGTGCTGAATGTGGCCAGCGCCCCCGTTTCCTGGCTATATCGCTAACAAGCCAGATATATCTTACTCTCGTGTATCTTGAATTGGCAGTTTGTAATGTTGTTACTGTTTTTGTTTTAAAATGTTCATATATATATATACATATATATATATAATTTTTAATCCTAATATCTTTTTCTCAACTGTTAAGCTACCCAGAATCATTGACCGAGATCAATGGCCATAGAAATTGAACAAACCAACAAACAAATGAAAAGTTAAGCCTTGTTTGAAGGAGATAGAACCCCTTTTAAATCTTCGGTAGATTTAATCTTTTTCTGATATCACTAGTAAGTAGTATGTAAGTAGCCTACAATTGGATATTTTATTGTTTCTGGCCATATGGCTGTAACAAACTGATCTGATTGGATATCACTGGTGCTTCTAGCGATAGCTCTGGAGTTCTAAGATACGGGGAAAATAGATTTCAAGGGAATACTGGAGGAAAGCTTCCTCACAAGTAAACCAATTGTTAGTACAATGGCTGTTGCTGGAAAGCTATCATTTGGGAGTAGCTAACAACTCTATTAATTCTGTAACAAAGCGGTGAACGTTATACTATGCAATTCATTTCGTTAGTTGTTAGTACATTACTTTCTTCATTTGGTGCACTGTTTTTGTTCTTTTTAATTTTGCTGGTCAACTGAATAAATGTTACTGACTGATGTATCATTCTGGGGTAGTTTAATTAGATTCCTGCCCTGAGCAGAGCATGAGATAAAACAGCCTTTACAAACCATCTTTTGGGGTTTGTCAGCCAGCTGTAGCCCAAGATAAGCCCGCGAGAATTGCAGTTGCTAAAAATGCTACCGCATTACAAGGTTTAGAATTTCAATTGCCTGCTGTGGAGAATTAAATTTTCCCAGTTTTCATCTTTGGCACGTTTCCTCCGTTTAAAAGCCTTCTCAAACAGGGGATGTTAAAACAGGGTTAAAAAAAAAAGCTTTTTTTTCTTCCCCTCTGGTTTTTTTAATAGTTTTACTCCCGGCAGAGGAAAGACAGAAGCAACCTACAATACAGGGAGTCAGCCTGTTTGAAGTAATGCCATAGAAATAAAATGCTGTGTATAATATTGTAGTAAAAAAATCTTAGCTTTTGCCCTGTTGTTGCAGCGGTAAACAGGTATTAAGTCACTGATAGTCCTTTGGCTATCCCACTTGAATTAGCCTCAAGTGGTGCTTAAAATCGAATTATCACTTGAACCAGAGATTTCTATGGGAAGCAACCAGCTTCTGCAAGCTAAACCAGGATGGGCTTGAAGGAAATGAATCATCCTTGCAGCTCAGAGGCCTTTCTCCCTTTCAAAGGAGAGTTTACAATAGGAAGTCTCCACCCTCTTGCAACTCAACCTAAGTTTTCCTACAGAGCCTCACCCAACTTTCTACGTTATGGTTTTTTTTGCAGCTCAAACAAGTAGCTGGCATAGAAAAATCACACACACACACACCGCTCGTTTTAAACAAAACTTCACGGTTTCTGCAATTTAAGCAAGCAGTTACGTCTGGAAAATCCCGCCTTTTTGCCCTTCCACTCCCACCCCAAAACCAGCATTTTAGCAGACAGGACCAGTTTTTCCAACCCACAAGCCACACCGTGGAATGCTCCCCGTCTCGCAGGCTTCAAATTTATAGTTTTCTGAGAACGCCTCTCATCTTTGCGAACCAACCAAGGAAGAGTTGGGGCGGTGCTCCATCCTAAGGATTTACTGCTGGAGAGATTTGACCCCCCCTCTCTCTCTTAGATGCTGCATTCCTTGTGCCTTTTAAGTTATTTGTTTGGAAGGCTGAGTAAAGGGAAAGTATATCCAGAGTAAGCGACTCTCTGCTTTTTGAGAGCAGAGGACTGGGAGATGAAATAATGAAGGCCAATCTCCACATTTTTTTTTTCTTCCACCAGTGTAAATGCCCCCAAATTATAATTATTTTCTCCTCCTCCTCCTCCTCCTCCTCCTCCTCCTCCTCCTCCTCCTCCTCCTCCTCCTCCTTCTTCCAAAACTTCATGAAAACTGGCCATTGGTGACTTTGCTAGTTGCTGCTAGAAAACTAGGACTGACCCTTAAAAATCCTTCTGTCTCCAAAAGACTAATTTGAAAGTTATACTCTGTTTGTGCCATGGTACTTATTTATACATCTTTCTGTTAGTTATCCTGGATATTTTTTTTTTTTTAAAAAAGGCTGTCAAACAAGCAGGGTTTGTTTTCAAGAAGAGCGCTGCCTGACGTTCCTACTGCAAAACATTATGCAACTTAAAAATATCCACTGTTTTTCTTTAATTGCTATCAGAAAGAAAGAAAGAAAGAAAGAAAGAAAGAAAGAAAGAAAGAAAGAAAGAAAGAAAGAGAAAGAAAGAAAGAAAGAGGAAGAAAGCAAGGAGGAAGGAAGGAAGGAGGAAGGAAGGAAGGAAAGGGAGGGAGGAAGGAAGGAAAGAAAGAAGGAAAGAAAGAAAGAAAGAGAAAGAGAAAGAAAGAAAGAAAGAAAGAGGAAGAAAGCAAGGAGGAAGGAAGGAAGGAGGAAGGAAGGAAGGAAGGAAGGAAAGGGAGGGAGGAAGGAAGGAAAGAAAGAAGGAAAGAAAGAAAGAAGGAGGAAAGAAAGAAGGAAAGAAAGAAAGAAAGAAAGAAAAAGAAAGAGAAAGAAAGAAAGAAAAAGAAAGAGAACAAAAAGAGATAGAGAAAAAAGAGGAAGGTAAGGAGGGAGGAAAGAAAAAAGAAAGAAAGAGAAAGAAAGAGAAAAGAGAACAAGAAAGGAGATAGAGAAAAAAGAGGAAGGAGAAAGAAGGAGAAAAAGAAAGAGAAAAAGAAAGAAAGAAAAAGGAAAGACTTTCTAATAATAAAGGCTAAGTGGTGTGGGTAATCCAGGAAGACTAATTGCCGTTTAATATGAATATAAATTTATCTATGATCTAATGTCCATTTTTTGTATGCCTAGAGATGCCATCCAGGGCATCTTTTAAAGAAAGGAAAACTGTAGCTCAATTGATCAGTAGTTCATTTTCTTGTCAGATTTCAACTCTGGCAGAGTTGAGTCAGGATTACTCCAAGTATTAGCTTTATACACAGAATCCTCAAACCTGCCCTTTTTATAACAATGGGGTGAGCGAGAGAATGGCCAGGGACACGCCCGAAATACGGCAACTCCGATTAATTGCCTTGCCTACCATCTTATCACAAAACGGCCTCATTCACGACTTAGAATGACATAAGCTGTCTTTACGTATATATTTTTTTTCTGCGCAGCTGAATGTGCTTAAACTCCTCCATCCTTCAGTTTGCAGAAATCTCCGTCCTCTTGAAATTTCCTACTTGCCAATTTCTCTCCCGTCTCAAGTTGCCTCGCTTCCCAGTCACCCCGGTCCCCTACAAAATTTGCAGACCTTCAGGCTGTCTTTGAAGAGGGCTGGAAGACATAGGAAGATATCTCCAGGAATGCCTCTGAGCCTGTCTCACTCACAGAGTAGGGAGTAGGAGGAAGACAAAGTTGTATGGACGCAAAAGAGGTTCCCGGGAATATTCGCACAATAGTTTCAGTCGAGAGAGAGAAAAGGCCCAAATCTTTTACCTCTGTAAAATTGAGGGTGGCTGGAGGTGGGATCTTGAACAGGTTGTCCTGTCTTTAATGACTGCTGATCTACGGGGATGTTCTCCAGTTCTACACCCTGAGGAACAGGAAGCAAACAAGAGCAGGGTTTCAGTTGAGCACACACATATTGCACCTCCAAATGTCAGTGCCTTTTACAGCTCCACAAATTTCCAAATAGTTTATATTTAAGAATACTCTTTCATTTTCCCCTCTGGGCTCTTTGGTTCTCCTGCAGAAACTTTAGACTCGACACTCTTAGGGTGAAATTAAAATGTATCCCAAAACATAATGACCACCTTCCTACTGCTACCCATTGCAAGGAACAGCCCTTATCTAGTGTCGGTCTATATTTCTGGAAAGGAGAATAATTGTACACTTCTTATGGTATGAAGCCATTCCCCACCATCCAGTCAGAGCTGAAGAAGCTTCTTGGATGAGAAGCGAAACGTCTTCAAAGAAAAACAAGGAAGTCCAGTTGCCTCCTGAAAAAGCACCTTGGGGACAACCATGACTTGGATGACCGAGAATCACCCTAGATATATGAAGTAGAGCTTCACACCATCTGAGTTGGTTCCCCATCACTCTAAACCACCAAGGGAGAGAAATCGCCAACAGTCATAACTAACCCAACTTGGCATGTTTGCAAATGCATTTGCTAGAACGTGGAGAGTCAATGTGGTTTTATGGTTAGGGTGCTAGACCAGGGGTAGGCAACCTTGGCTCTTTTATGACTTGCGGACTTCAACTCCCAGAATTCCTGAGCCAGCAGGGGGGAACTATGACCCCCTCAATGACTTGCGGACTTCAACTCCCATAATTCCTGAGCCAGTGTGGGGGAACGATGGCCCCTTCATGACTTGTGGGCTTCAACTCCCAGAAATCCTGAGCCAGCATGGGGGAACTATGTCCCCTTCATGACTCGTAGACTTCAACTCCCAGAATTCCTGAGCCAGCAGGGGGGAACTATGACCCCCTCAATGACTTGCGGACTTCAACTCCCATAATTCCTGAGCCAGTGTGGGGGAACGATGGCCCCTTCATGACTTGTGGGCTTCAACTCCCAGAAATCCTGAGCCAGCGTGGGGGAACGATGGCCCCTTCATGACTTGTGGACTTCAACTCCCAGAAATCCTGAGCCAGCAGGGGGGAAAGTTTGGCCTCTTCATGACTTGTGGACTTCAAGTTGAAGTCCACAAGTCGTAAAAGAGCCAAGGTTGCCTACCCCCTTGCTAGACCAATAGTGGAGAGATCAAAATTCAGCATTTCAGCTGTGGCTTTGCAGGATCAAAATATCATAATGCTTCTAGAGGGCATCTACTTTGAAGAAGGTGACTTAAGAAATTCCTGTGCTCAAAAAACTGGGGAAACTCTCCTGGCAATTCCGCTTCCTTGTTTTAATCTTGTGTTCACCAGTCCACATTACAAGGAGGCGAAGGGAAAGAAGATGGCTCTGTTTCCTGTTATCCTACTGAGATTTAGCATCTTTCTCTTACTCGGTTCGGCGGATTAACCGGGTCTGAAGCTGAAGTAAAGGCTTCCAAACGCACGCACAAAGAAAGCAAAGTTGTACAGATGCTTACCACCACAAAGATATGTTGGTTCAAATGTTTCAAGGCAGCAGAGTTGCTGGCCAGCAATCCACTGGGCGTGCCTGCTGGCAATATCATCGCATCCAGTTTGGGCACCTGCTCGTAGATCTCCATACCCATGGTGCCCAGCCCTGATAGATAGATAGCACTATCATCTCTGCAGACACAAGCAGGGGAAAAAAAAGAGAATGGCTATTTAACGAAGAGCAATAGTGTGTGACCTACCTTCCTTGTGTTCCCTCAACCCACCTCCTTATGCCTTTTTTCTTTTCATTTTTTGACTCTCTCTGTACAGGTCACGGCACCGATGTGGGATGTCTCATCGAAGCCTGATCCAGAAAGTTCTCCACTTGGAAAGGGGAATATAAAATTTTCCTTCTCAGCTATGTTGAAAACGGCTTGGCTGTTTCAGGACGCAAAGCTCCCCTTAAACTTTTTCCTCTCATAACTCCTCCGCGCTCTGTAGCCTGAGGAACTGTTCCATTGGATTTGTCGTTTTTAACCATCCTTGGTGATTTTGATAGGCAAGTGGTCTCCATGCTACCTGGCCAAGCACAGCTTGTTTCAGCGATTGCGTGCTCAACTTTGCGTCAGCTTTGATGTTATGAAGCCAGTGTGCCCTTCACTTGTTCTTTCTTCTTGCTCCATCAACCATTCCTAGCGTCACAGACTTCTCCGTTGAATTTCCACCCATGATATGGCCAAAGGAAATCGGAGGCAGCCTTATGACTTCAGCTCCTATCGATGTGTCTGGTTTTATATGATTTAACACAGGGGTGTCAAACTCAATTTCATGGAGGGCCGCATCAGCATTGTGGTTGCCCTCGGGGGGGCCGGGGGGGCGTGGCTAGAGTGCGTATGGCCTACTGGGTGGGCATGGCCAGCTCTACATCGTTGGCATCA
>NC_139518.1:98136741-98171723 GCF_947247035.1 Vipera ursinii
CTTCTAATAAGGCCAAGCTATCAATAATGAAGTCAGGTTTATTGTCAGCACTGTCTGGCTGATGCTAATTTACTGAGGTTTGGTTGCCTTCAAGAGCTAAGGACTCTTTATAAAGCCTTGATGAGACCACACTTGGAATACGGCATCCAGTTTTGGTCACCACGATGTAAAAAAAGATGTTAAGACTCTAGAAAGAATGCAGAGAAGAGCAACAGGGATGATCAGGGGGATGGAGGCTAAAACATACGAAGAACGATTGCTGGAATTGGGTATATCTACTCTAGTTCAATGAAGAGAAGGACTAGGAGTTGGACCATGGCAATCTTCAATATCTCAGGGATTGCCCCAAAGAAGAGGGAGTCAAGCTATTCTCCAAAGCACCTGAAGGCAGGACAAGAAGCAACGGATGGAAACTAGTCAAGGAGAGAAGCAACCTAGAACTAAGGAGAAACTTCCTAACAGTGAGGATAATTAACCAGTGGAACAACCTGCCTCCAGAAGTTGTGATTGCTCCAACACTGGAGGTTTTTAAGAAGAGACTGGACAGCCATTTATCTGAAATTGTCTAGAGTTACCTGCTTGAGCAGGGGGTTGGACTAGAAGACCTCCAAGGTCCCTTCTCACTATTCTGTTATTCTGGTTTGGGGTTCAGTAATAATACATAAGAAAGCATGTAAAACTACTCTTTAAGATGCTGTCCTCCATAGAGCTGTTCTCTTATTTTTTTTTTTACTGTTCCTGCTTCATCATTCATATTACTTTCTGGGTTTCAGGTCTTCCAAGGTGAACGGTGCCTAGACAGCTTTCAGTTCCCCCTAAAAGGAACCACTGGGATTTTGTTCCATCCACCAGCTAAATGATTACAACACGGAGTTAATATTTCACTCAACGCAAAGGCGTGCAAGGTCAAAAACATGAGCGGCCAGCTTCGTATTCCAGTTTCACAGCAACACTTATTAGGGAAATTTTTGTTTTCTGGGAGAACAATTTCTTTCCTTGGGAAAGGTGGCCAAGAGAACTTGGAAGCTGGTTATCTTTCAGACTAGCCTAGCTCACGTCTTGCAGTCCTTTCAAAATTTAGCAAAGCATTGGTCCGCTCTGACGCTCGCGTTTCGCTTTTCTGATTTTCCTACCTCTCTTAAGGACATCAGAAGGTAAAGGACACCTCGCTCCTTCGCAGTTCCTGTATGTTGAAGAAGCTCTTTCTTTAGGTATATGTCCATTCCATATTGCTTTGAAAGCCTAGAATACTGAAAACAAAGGGACATCGTTGCAAACATACAGACTTGCAAATTTATTCAATCCGTTTGCCAGTATCGCTGTAAAAATCTTAGCATCCTGATTAATGAGGGATATTTATTTATTTATTTATATTTATTTATTATATTTTTATACCGCCCTTCTCCCGAAGGACTCAGGGCGGTGTACAGGGCAATAAATACAAAACGGGATACAAAAGTTAAAAACGATTAAATAAATGCCCAAGGTTAAAACAATAATTAAAACCCTGGGCTTGATTTTTAAAAAAGGGAATGATTCAAGTAAATAATTATAATGAAACACTGGAGGATTTTATAAAAAACAGCGTTGGTGGAAGGCAAAGGCAATAAACCTACTCAAGAATATATCCTGTTTTGGAGGGGACAAGGGCACAGCTGAAATATATTGCATACTGTTAGTTGTTACATAAGAAATATAGGTAATAAAAATGGTCTCCAAGGGGGTGGGTGCACTGTAATATTTGTTATTTTTTTATACTGTTTTCTTTTTAATTTAGGCTTATATGTATTACGTTTGTATCATTTGCATTTGAATAAGATTAATGAAAAAAAGCAAACGAACAGACTTGCAACATTTTATTTGGCGACCCTTAACAATGGCACTGGAAAAAGGAATTTATGACCGTTTTTCAGACTTACGTCCCCAAGGGTCACGTGATCAACATTCGGATGCTTGGCAACTGACTTGTACTTACGCCTGTGGCAGCTTCCCAGCCTCCCAGACCCCTTTTACGACCTTCTGACAAGCAAAGTCAATGGGGACGCCAGATTCACTTCGCAGCTGTTTTATTAACTTAAGAACTGCAGTGATTCGCTTAGCAACGAAAGGTCGTAAACTGGAGCAAAACTCACTTAACAACTCACAGTAAAGGAAGTCGCGTTGAAGTGTGGATTAATTTATTTCTGGTCTACACCCGTTTTGCTGCTAAATTCATGGTCTCCTGGCTTTTTGCATGGATTTGTCTTGCTTTTAATGAAACACCGTGCGCATTCTTTCTGAACGCCTTGCTTTTTGAGTTTATTTTCCATTAAGCTCCCTTCTGATTTGATTTGCCTTAATTAGTTGTTAGAACTGTACCCCAGCTTTCAGAGAAATGTCAGAACAATAGAGTGGCGACTATAATATCTGTGCGGATCCACAAAATAAAACTGAAGTCATTCCACTTAAGGCTGCAGACTGCAAAATCTCAGAGGAGCTTCATCCTGAACGGCAGATGTGATTTGTCACTGAAAGTTTCCCTCGATTGATCACCAATTTTTATTTGCTCTAAGCAATCGCACCAACGCTAGCAAGCACCGTTCAGAAGAGGCCACAGATTAACAAGCACAAACAAAGCCTTATGGGTGATAAAGAGATCTGCCATGGACAGATGTTCTATTCTAAGGGATCGATATCATGTTGTTGGTAGATTATTTATGATTTGGATGATAATGGGCTGGTTCTGGCTTATCTTGGCTTGCTTGCTTCCTGTGAGATTAGAATTGTTGATAGTTCTTTGATGGGAAAGATCATTCGGAAAACTTAGTTCTTCGGCTGTGATTGTTGAAATGACTTTGGGTTATTGAGTTGATAAGGCAATGGCTCGTGTTTATCAAGGTGGTGGTTGATTACTATGGGGAACATGTTACGCATATGGAATGTCTCCACAGACATTTAGCCTTGCACTTTGGGATGAACGCCCTTCAGATGGTGCAGGAATATGAACGGATTTCCGGAAAACATTGCAGATTACAAGAACAGGGCATACACAGCCTGCAGCCAAGAAGGCTGCATGCACATTTGCACCACTCGGGTGACCCTGAGGACGCGGATAAACCTCCAAGTGGTCCCAACAGACTCTCTATAAAAAAAAGGCAAATGACCAGCTGTCTGCAAGGAGTATAAATCCTTCCATTTCTCCACCATCCAGTCAGAGCTGAAGAAGCTTCTTGGATGAGAAGCGACACGTCTTCAAAAGAAAAACAAGAAAGTCCAGTTGCCTCATGGGAAAAAAAAAAACATCTTTGGGACAGCTTCCTCACCCTATGTATTGAAAGGAATGTGTTTTGAGGCACCATGCTTGGGGTCTTCATTAGAAATAAGAGTCGGTCAACTGTCTCTTCAGCAGCTCGCCCAGTTGGATATGTCTCCCTTCTGGAAATGTTTTAGTTATTTCCACCCTACCCCTTCTGGAAATGTTTTAGTTATTTCCACCCTACCACCGGTTGGTTGATGCCGGTATTATGCACGGTAGACTTTTATCTTTTAATTACGTTGCTCCCCATCTTAGAGGGATCTCTGATCGATGCAGCCAGCTGGGAATCTCTTATTTCTCGCAGACTATAAAAGATGGTGATTGAAATATACGGAAACTCGGTTTTCCAATTGAACCAACTCAAACGATGGAAACCGTGTCAATTTACGTCGTTCGTGTGGTGGCCTCAACACATGAATGGCACAAATTGATTTAATGGGGCGGGGGGGGGAGTAATGGACAGCCTTTCCTACAGTCTGTTAAATGGCAGTTTTGTATTGAACTATACACTGGTCTTGCTTATGCCATAAGTGAAAAACTGCACAGCAACTAAACTTATTTTTAACTCGTTTCTTTCCGTTCCGTGATTAGCCTCCTGTAATTCATGAGAACAACTTTCAGGGGGAAAAAATGGAGGAACATGTAATACATTACAAATGTTTGCAAGATCATAGGTGTCTGGGGAGGGGGGGGGCAGACCCAGGCTTTGCAAATAAAGCTAAAACAGGGAGGTCCCTCTTAGATATCAGAATAACATAGTTGGAAGGGACCTTGGAGATCTTCTAGTCCAACCCCCTGCTCAAGCTGGAGACCCTATAGCATTTCAGACAAGTGGCTGTCCAGTCTCTTCTTAAAAATTTCCGGTGTTGGAGCACCCACAGCTTCTGGAGGCAGGTTGTTCCACTGGTTAATTGTTCCAACTGTCAGGAAATTTCTCCTTAATTCCAGGTTGCTTCTCTCCTTGATTAGTTTCCATCCGTTGCTTCTTGTCCTGCCTTTGGGCACTTTGGAGAATAGCTTGACTCCCTCTTCTTTGGGGCAGCCCCTGAGATATTGGAAGACTGCTATCATGTCATCCCTACTCCTTTTCACTAGATTAGAAATACCCAATTCCTGCAACCGTTCTTCATACGTTATAGCCTCCAGTCCCCTGATCATCTTTGTTGCTCTTCTCTGCACTCTTTCCAGAGTCTCAACATCTTTTTTTATATCGTGGTGACCAAAATCTCTTTCAATATCTCTTTTAAAGGACCTTGTCTGGTGGCATCTGCAGGGTGGAAGAGGTATCACATGCACCGTGATTTCATTCCCCAGGGGCTGTGAATAACTGTGGCCCAGATATCTTCAATACTCAGGAGCAAATCCAATCCACAGGGTGTACAACAAAGTTTGCAATCCCAACGGTGGCTTGCAAGTTGTAGGTGCTTCATCACTCGAGGCTTTTAAGAAGAGATTGGACAGCCATTGGTGGCGCAGTGGTTGGAATGCAGTATTGCAGGCTATTTTTGCCGGCTGCCTGCAGTTTAGCAGCTCGATCCTGACCGACTCAAGGTTGACTCAGCCTTCCAACCTTCCGAGGTCTGTAAAATGAGGATTTGGATTGTTGGGAGGCAAGAGTCTGACTCTGTAAACTGCTTAGAGAGGGCTGTAAAGGACTGTGAAGCAGCATATAAGTGCTAAAAGGAAGGAAGGAAGGAAGGAAGGAAGGAAGGACAGTGGTTAGAATGCTGTATTGCATGCTAACTCTCCCCATTGTGAGGAGTTCGATCCTGACTGGCTCAAGGTTCATTCAGCCTTCCATCCTTCCGAGGTCAGTAAAACGAGGACCCAGATTGTTGGGGGAAAATAGGCTGACTCTGTAAACCGCTTAGAGAGGGCTGTAAAGCACTGAGAAGTGATATATAAATCTAAGTGCTATTGGTATTGCAGGCTAACTCTGCCCACAGTCAAGAGTTCAATCCTGACTGGCTCAAGGTTGATTCAGCCTTCCATCCTTCCGAAGTCAGTAAAACAAGGACCCAGATTGTTGGGGGCAAATATGCTGATTCCATAAACCTCTTAGAGAGGGTTGTAAAGGACTGTGAAGCGGTATATAAGTCTACGTGCTATTACTAGTGTTATTTGTCTGGGAACGGTATAGGGCTAAAAGCCTTCCAAACTCTGTTATTCTGTAATTCTGATTTCTGGTTTGGCATTGAAAAACAACCAAGAACGATACCGTGCACGGGGTTTTCAGGACCCCGTACTGGATCTTGAGCGCCGCAGCGTTGATGTCTTGAATTTTTTTGCAGGCGGTATAAATCGGTTTGTTAATGGCCACCTCCGGGCAGGTGGCAGAATCATTCAGCTTTCCCTCCTCATGGCTAATGATCTTCATTTCCCATGTCTTCACTCCCCCATTTAATTCCTCTTCCTCCCCAAAATCTTTCAGCCTTTCCGGGTGGATGGACGATCGCCTTTGCTCAGCACGGTTGCTTCTTCTTTGCCGATCCTTATGCGAAGGAAAGGCAGAACTGGTGGATGCCGCTAGCTTTTTCGGTTTGCTTTCACCACTCCTAAAGGAAAAGGGAATGAAATGGGTTATGAACGATTCATCGCGTTGAACATCAACCGTGGGAGATAGGTGGACATTATCTACTTAGGGCCTAGATCAGGGATAGGCAACCTTGGCTCTTTTATGACTGGTGGACTTCAGCTCCCAGAATTCCTGAGCCAGCATGGGGGAACTATGGCCCCCTCATGACTCGTGGACTTCAACTCCCAGAATTCCTGAGCCAGCATGGGGGAACTATGGCCCCTTCATGACTCGTGGACCTCAAGTCCCAGAATTCCTGAGCCAGCATGGGGGAACTATGGCCCCTTCATGACTTGTGGACTTCAACTCCCAGAATTCCTGAGCCAGCGTGAGGGAAATTTGGCCCCTTCATGACTTGTGGACTTCAACTCCCAGAATTCCTGAGCCAGCATGGCTCAGCTTGGAAACCTCTCCCTTTCCCCTCAGCATGGCTGGCTCAGGAATTCTGGGAGTTGAAGTTCACGAGTCATAAAAGAGCCAAGGTTGCCTACCCCTGGCCTAGATTCTCCCTCATGTTCTTCCATTATTTCATTCATCACCATGCAGTCACATATATACATGCTGGAAGGGGATCAGTTAGGTGGCTGGACATTCTATGAGAAAATTATGTAAACCAGGTCCCCCAGCTGTAGAGATGGAAAGTCCTGGGGGAAAAAAACTGGATTTTTCCCCCTAAACTGTGGAGAAAAAAAACAGAAATAAAACCCCGTGTTTTTCCCCCAATTTTTCTGGTCCCCCCCCAGGCATTTCATCTCTACTTAGCTATAAATCAGGGGTCTTCAAGCTTGGCCCTTTTACGACTTGTGGACTTCAGCTCCCAGAATTCCTCAGCCAGTGTGCCTGGCTGAGGAATTCTGGGAGTTGAAGTCCACAAATCATAAAAGGACCACATTTGAAGACTGTTGTATACACTGCTCACAATTGTCTATTGACAACTGAACTGTATTAATATTTTATATGGGTTCAGAATCCTGCATTCTTCAACAAAGGCTAATAGTGGGGTCCAGTGTGTGTGTTTTTTTTAAAAAAAAACATATTCAATGTTGCAAAATCACAATTCTAGTTATTTTCTACATGCTTTTTTAAAAAAGTGATACAGAACATTTTTTTAAAAAAAATATTTTACAGTTAACATTTTACGAAGACAAATACATGCACACAAATACACACAGATGCATGTTTGCCTTCTTAATTTTAGTCGGTTTAATAAGACAAGTCATGGGATTTTTAAAAACCTACTTTTTTGCCAATAACATCTTTCCAGAGCTATGGACAGAAAAAGAGAAAAAAATCATTGATATGTTTACATGAAAAGAATTATGATATGTTGAATAAAAAGAATATTGTTATGTTTACGTGAAAAGAATAAACGAAGAAGAAGAAGAAAGCAAAACAAATGGCGGAAACAAAGCTGAATTAGCAGTCTTTCCGTGAGTAAAGTTTCACTGCTGAGGAACCACTGCTTTGTTTATTCCTTACAATAAACAGGAAATGTTTTTAAAAAGCCAAGTACAATCCTTACACAGTATTTAATATTAAATATTTAAATCAAGCATAAATATTTAAATCAAGTGATTCCTCAGTAAGTGTTTCATATCTGGTTTCTCCCCAAATCCTGATAAGTTTCTGGATTGGATAAAAGCTCCTATCTATACCAGTATCCTGGTGTCCTGGTTCCGAGAGATGAAACTCTGCAAAGAACTTCAAGGCATTGTTTACCTTAAAGAATCTTTATTTGAGTAGCATGGCATCGGCACGTACACGGTCGAAACCAAAATATGAGTTCCCCTCCCCTGAGCACATAGTATCAAAGCACAATTCCCTCCTCCAATTAACAGTCATAAATCACATTCCCCAATTAGTTTGAAACGCGGGCTTCGCCTCCAGCCTTCCAGCCCGCCAATTCTTTATCATCTCTTATTTCAATAACCTTGGTTCTCACACTAGGTTCAGTATCGTTATGTCTAGCTAGACTCTCGTGCATGTTCCTTCCCCCGGCGTCATCTAACTCTTAACTCTTAAGAGTAAAACGTAAGAAGGAAAATGGTTGCATCTCCATCTGTTGTATTGCTGAACGGCATTTGGCTGTTCTACATGTAATCAAATTGTAAAAGTTGGGTGCACATACCGTAAACATGCTCTGCTTAGATGGGATCTAGTATGTAATTTGGCATGCGACATCTGTCATTATAATGGATGAGTGATTAATTGCCTTTGAGGGGAAAAAATATGCTATTATCTACCTTTTCTTTCTATAATCAAATAATGGTAAAAGCCGTTGTTGTTGTTTTTTTTAAAAAATGTCATTATTTTGATGATGAAGAGACCCTAGGGCAATTAATAAATTATTTCTTTATCTTATCTTACTACTTTTGCTAATGCTTTTCAGAGCTTCTCTGGCTTTAAGCAAAGCATACTTTTTTTTCCTGGTTCAGCTCCTTTTACTGCTTTCAGTCTTGATATTTTACAAATATTTATCTCTCTTAATCTATGCAATTAGGTCATAATTATTCCTATTTTTGTATAAGCTGTTATGGGAATGTAATGCTTGCGGCTGTTTAAAAATTATTTCCTGAATTACTGACTCTGTGGTTATGTTTTAAAGTGTGGCATTATTTTACAATCTTATCAAAACTTGCTTTGCTAGATGCTAGGAGGTATCAATGCTTTTTATAATGTGAGGAAAGATTAGAATTAGTCAGTCTGCAAGTTGTCAGCAAGCTCCCCTTGCTGAGTATAACTTATTTATGATTTCTATTATAGAAACATGAACAGGATCGGCTCCTACAACTTTGGTGCTATCATACAATTAGCTTTGAAATCAGTCCATAATCAGCTGTCCAAATAAGCCACATCTTACGAGGTTTATACAGAACACAAAGGAATTCAGATAAAACATATTAGCCCATAAAATGGCTTCTTCATTTCACTTCACATTCGCAGCAAGAAGTTAGAACATAAAAACCATAGAAACTCAAGACAGTCCAGTTGCCTCCTGAGAAAAAAGCACTTTTGGGACATAGAAACTAAGAGGAAAATGACAATAACAATAATAATCTATAGTGTAAAACAAACAACAAATCTAATTACTGGGAAAGTGCAATAGCAACGTAGAAAGAAAGAAAGAAAGAAAGAAAGAAAGAAAGAAAGAAAGAAAGAAAGAAAGAAAGAAAGAAAGAAAGAAAGAGAAAGAAAGAAAGAAAAGGAAAGAAAGAAAAAGAAAGAAAAAGAAAGAAAGAGAAAGAAAGAAAGAAAGAAAGAAAGAAAGAAAGAAAGAAAGAAAGAAAAAGGAAGGAAGGAAGGAAAGAAAGAAAGAAAGAAAGAAAGAAAAAGAAAGAAAGAAAGAGAGAAAGAAAGAAAAAGAAAGAAAAAGAAAGAAAGAGAAAGAAAGAAAGAAAGAAAGAAAGAAAGAAAAAGGAAGGAAAGAAAGAAAGAAAAAGAAAGAAAGAAAGAAAGAAAAAGGAAGGAAAGAAAGAAAGAAAGAAAGAAAGAAAGAAAGAAAGAAAGAAGAAAGAAAGAAAGAAAAAGGAAGGAAGGAAGGAAGGAAAGAAAGAAAGAAAGAGAAAGATCAAAAGAAAGAAAGAAAGAGAAAGAAAAAGAAAAAGAGAGAAAGAAAGAGAAAAATAAAGAAAGAGAAAAACAATGTAAGAAAGAGAAAGAAAGAAAGGAGAAAGAAAAAGGAAGGAGAAAGTAAAAGGAGATAGAGAAAAAAAGGAAAGAAAAGAAAGAGAAAGGGGGAGGGAGGGAGGATGAAAATGAGGGAGAGAGTGGGAGAGAAATAAAGAAAAGAAAAAATGCTAAAGAGAAATAAGAGAAAAAAGACAGAAAGAAAAAAGAAATAAGAGAGAAAGAGAAAGAAAGAAAAGAGAAAGAAAGAAAGAAAAAGAGAGAAAAAGAAAGAAAAGAGATAAAAACCAGCATGGAAGGAAGGGAGCTTTTATCCATTCTTCGCAATATTCATGCTAGCTACAATTTCGCGGAAATGAGAGGAGAAAAGAGATAGTCCGTCATAGTGTCGTGATTACCTATAAAGTAAAGCAATGAAATAAATGAAGAGGCGAACTAGCGCTCCGACGGCTGCATTATAAGGAGGCAGGCCACGGGGGCCACGGGAGGTAAGAGCCACGGATTTGGCCGCAGGTACAAGCGTGGGACTGTCCATAACTTTTTAAAGGTGGGGAGAGGAAAAAAAAAGCAACACGCTACATTCTACACATCACAGGGCAACAGAGTCCAACCTTTGCCAGAACGGATCGTATTCTTGTTCTTCTTCGCTCTCTTCCTTGGACAATCCATTTTTTAAACCCGTGGAATAGAAAAGCTGGGCAGCAAAATTCATGGCGACCTCTCGGCTATCCCTGAAACGGGAAGATTCCCCGGCGAGGAATTTTTTTTAAAAAAAAAAAAAGGAAGAAGAAAACTTGGATCTTCAGAAGACGGCCCAGGTGGGTTGCAAGAGACCCACAGATTGTGTGGGTCCAGAGTCCGGCTACACACACTGTCCTCTGACGTGACAGGGGACCGAAGAAACGGCTTTGAAGATTGACGGCTGCTATATAAAGAGATTATTTCACAGAGAGCAACCTGTCCTTGTCAATTTGAGTCAGGGCCTGAGTGACGCTTAGTTCAGTCCAGCTGACGATTTGCGGGTGTTAAACTCTTTGCAGCTTCTCTGTCTTGGAGGGGAAAAAAAAACAAATCGATGCTGAAACGGAACCCCAAAATCACAGCAAAACAGGAAGACGGATTCAGGTTCTGGAGTCCAGTATCTCAGGCTATCCTCCAAAGCACCTAAAGGCAGGAGAAGAAGCAACGGATGGAAACCAATCAAGGAGAGAAGCAACCTGGAACTAAGGAGGAATTTCCTGACAGTTAGAACAATTAACCAGTGGAACAACCTGCCTCCAGAAGCTGTGAATGCTCCAACGTTGGAGGTTTTCAAGAAGAAACTGGACAACCATTTGTCTGAAATAGTATAGGGTTTCCTGCCTGAGCAGGGGGTTGGACTAGATGACCTCCAAGGTCTCTTCTCTTCTCTTCTCTTCTCTTCTCTTCTCTTCTCTTCTCTTCTCTTCTCTTCTCTTCTCTTCTCTTCTCTTCTCTTCTCTTCCCTTCCCTTCCATTCCATTCCATTCCATTCCATTCCATTCCATTCCATTCTATTCTATTCTGCATTCTACTCTACTCTACTCTACTCTACTCTACTCTACTCTACTCTACTCTACTCTACTCTACTCTATTCTATTCTATTCTATTCTATTCTATTCTATTCTATTCTATTCTATTCTATTCTATTCTATTCTATTCTATTCCAATTCTATTCTATTCTATTCTATTCTATTCTATTCTGCATTCTATTCTATTCTATTCTATTCTATTCTATTCTATTCTATTCTATTCTATTCTATTCTATTCTATTCTATTCTATTCTATTCTATTCCAATTCTATTCTATTCTATTCTATTCTATTCTATTCTATTCTATTCTGCATTCTATTCTATTCTATTCTATTCTATTCTATTCTATTCTATTCTATTCTATTCTATTCTATTCTATTCTATTCTATTCTATTCTATTCTATTCCAATTCTAGCTCTGGTAAACCCTAAAGAAGACCAAGGCGAAGACAACCTCAATCAACATGCTTTCATGAAGAGATGATCCACAAACCCAAACTAGAGCATTGCAATTCTTTGGCTCCAGGCTACAGTATTTCTTGGCCCCATCCTGCCAAGAATGGAGGATTTGACTGCATGCCAGGTGCGAATAGCGCTTGGGTGTGTGTGCGAGCAGGAAAAACTGTGTAGGGCAGGGTTGGGAAGAAAATATAAAAGAATGAACGAAGCTTGAAAGGAAACCATCTTCACAGCAATGTTAGGTGAAAGCCTTTTTTGTCTGAAAGCAGCTTCAATTTTGGAAAGGAATCGATGCACGCAGAGGCTTTGAAGACTTGAATTTCTATCAGTGTTTAAGATAAGTAGCTTGTAATTAAGACTGCCATATCTAGGATGCAAATAACCAGATTACTACTAAATGACAGCAAAGGTGGTTCATTCTCTCTCTCTCTCTCTCTCTCTCTCTCTCTCTCTCTCTCTCTCTCTCTCTCTCTCTCTCTCTCTCTCTCTGCTCTCTTATCTCTTTTTTTCTTTCTCTTCTCTTTCTCTCTTTCTTTCTCTTTCTCTTCTCTCATTTTCTCTCTTTCTCTTTCTTTCTCTCTCTCTCTGCTCTCTTTATCTCTTTCTCTTTTTCTTTCTCTTCTCTTTCTCTTCTCTCATTTTTTCTCTCTCTCTCTTTCTTTCTCTCTCTTTCTCTTCTCTCTCTCTCTCCTGCCCACTTCCAGTCATCTAAAAAATAGCATTATAATGAGCTCTTCTTTCACGTCCAAATTCAATTATCTGGGATTTCTAGAAAAGAATAAATGAGACTGCCTGTTCAGGTAGAATAGAATTACTGCTAAGCTTGTAAGCCGCCCTGAGTCTTCGGAGAAGGGCGGGATATAAATGGAATTAAAATAAAATAAATAAATAAATAAATTTTCAATTATTCCATAATAATCATAATAATAACCACAAATAACAACTCCACCCTCTAGTTGATCTCCACTTCTCCATTCATGGAGTCTTCATGCACTTGGAAATTATTTGTTTGGGTTTTTTTTGTTGTTGTTTGTCTTTTGGGATTTTCACCCCACCCCCCACCCCAACTGCCCAGTGTAGATGATGGTCTCCATTCAAGGGCTAACCGGGGCCAACCCTGCTTAGCTTTTTTTGCAAACAGGTCAGGCCAGCTAAATACTGCCCCCTGTTGGGGCAGCCCACAAAGCAGTATCCAGTGTAATTCTTGCTCCTGAAGACTTTAAGAAGTATGGACTTCAACTCCCAGAATCCCCCAGTCTGCAAGGAATCTTATTATGCAACTCCTGAATTCTTCTTTGAAGGGGTAGAAGTCTAACCGAGGTCCATCAAGTTCAATAAAAGTACTGGCATCCAATCCTTCTTCTTTCCCTTCTTTGTAAAAAAAAACACAAACAAACAGATGTTGAGACTCTGGAAAGAGTACAGAAAAGCGTAACAAAGAGGATTAGAGGGCTGGAGGTTAAAACATAGGAAGAATCAGGGCGGAGATACAGATATTTGCCACTACTGCACATATGAAGAATTGTTTGCAGGAGTTGGGTGTGTCTAGGCTAGCAAAAAGAAAGACTTGGGGTGACATGATAGCAGTGTTCCAATATTTGAGGGGCTGCCATAAAGAAGAGGAGGGGGTCAACCTATTCTGCAAAGCGCCGAAGGCAGGTCAAGAAGCAATGGATGGAAACCAATCAAGGAAACCTAGAACTAAGGACAAACCTCCTGACAGTGAGAACAATTAACCAGTGGAACCACCTGCCTCCAGGAGCTGTGAATGCTCCAACACTGGAAGTTTTTAAGAAGAGACTGGGCAGCCATTTATTTGGAATGGTATAGAGTCTCCTACTTGAGCAGGAGGTTGGATTAGTCATCAGAAGGCCCTTCCAACTCCGTTATTCTGTTCCGTTCTTTCAGATGTCATTCAGCTTCTCTTCTTTTCAAACAAATAGCAATAGCAAATAACACCCATCATCCCCAGCCAGCACCTCCTGGTTCTTCACACCTGAAAACTAGGAAAGGCTTTGGGGATGCAAAAGGAAAGAAGAAATACCTAAAAGCAAGAGACTTGGTAAATAACATCATCATCATCATCATCATCATCATCATCATCATTTGGAAGGGACCTTGGAGGTCATCTAGTCCAACCCCCTGCTCATGCAGGAAACCCTATACCATTTTGGATAAATGGCTGTCCAATCTCTTCTTTCAAACTTCCAGTGTTGGAGCATTCACCACTTCTGGAAGCAAGTCGTTCCAGTGATTAATTGTTCTAATTGTCAGAAAATTTCTCCTTAGTTCTAGGTTGGATCTCTCTTTAATGAATAAAATTAGAATTAGAATTAGAATTAGAATTAGAATTAGAATTAGAATTAGGAATAGAATAGAATAGAATAGAATAGAATAGAATAGAATAGAATAGAATAGAATAGAATAGAATAGAATAGAATAGAATAGAATATATGGAATGGAATGGAATGGAATAGAATAGAATAGAATAGAATAGAATAGAATAGAATAGAATAGAATAGAATAGAATAGAATAGAATAGAATAGAATAGAATAGAATAGAATAGAATAGAATAGAATAGAATAGAATAGAATAGAATAGAATAGAATAGAATAGAATAGAATAGAATAGAATATATGGAATGGAATGGAATGGAATAGAATAGAATAGAATAGAATAGAATAGAATAGAATAGAATAGAATAGAATAGAATAGAATAGAATAGAATAGAATAGAATAGAATAGAATATATGGAATGGAATGGAATGGAATAGAATAGAATAGAATAGAATAGAATAGAATAGAATAGAATAGAATAGAATAGAATAGAATAGGAGGATTGAAGAATAGAATAGAATAGAATAGAATAGAATAGAATAGAATAGAATAGAATAGAATAGAATAGAATAGAATAGAATAGAATAGAATAGAATAGAATAGAATAGAATAGAATATATGGAATGGAATGGAATGGAATAGAATGGAATAGAATAGAATAGAATAGAATAGAATAGAATAGAATAGAATAGAATAGAATAGAATAGAATAGAATAGAATAGAATAGAATAGAATAGAATAGAAGAGTTTGAAGGGACCTTGGGGGTCTTCTAATCCAACCCCCCGCTCAGGCAGGAAACTCTATACCATTTCAGACAGATGGCAGTCCAGTCTCTTCTTGAAAGCTTCCAGGGATGAAGATCCCACAACTTTCTGTGACAGCTCCCCCAAGACAGTTGTCACATCCCTCCCTATTCCTTCTTTCAATAGACTTGAACATACCTAGTTCCCTCAACCGTTCATGGTTGAGAACATTTGTTTGGATGGTCGGAGGACATTTCAGTTCGATGATGAGAAAAGGCTTTCTCCACGGTGAACTGTACTCCTAACCATCCAAACGAACCAAAATTTGGGGGGGTGGTAGCTTTCTGAGAATCTGTGGCACATTAAAAGAGAGCGCAGGATTATATGCCAGCTGCAAAAAAAATCCGTGTTTCTGACGTGTAGTTAGAACTTCTTGAAATTGCTCCAAGTCCAGGAAAGAAGGAATGAAGCAAGCCACCCAAAAGAGCAGAGACCAAGGATCAGAGACCAAACTAGTGTGAGAAGCAGTTTAGTAGATATTATTAGGCCAAATCTCTCTGGCTCAACCCAAGGCTACTTCAGATCTCACTTTTTCTAGAGATAATGCAAACGCGGAGACTTTCCCAGGACATGAAGGCCCCTAGACAGCGTGATTTTAGATAAGACCTTGGCCAAAATTTAACTATGGTGATAGCGATTACCTTGTGAAGAGTAGCCATCCTTGGTTTAAAATTAACTGTGCCTAGGGTCAGAACTCTTTAGCGTCTTAAGACGGGATAAACTGGAAAAGGAGCTATTATTATCCTGACTCTTCGTTCCTTCCACGGCTTCGAAGAAAGCCTCTTATTTCGGTTTCCAGACACAGCTTTTGCAAGTCCTGAAAAGGGAGTCTTTGCCCAGAATTACTAAAATATTATTTAAGCTTCCGTCTTAGATTTGGAGCAAAATTGAGACGAAATAGCCTTACCATTCAATGGAACAGCATTAAATAAAATCCATGGTCTTTTTTTTTTCTTCCCTGGCATATGCTCGGCTTTCTTTCCCCTTACTTTGACCTTCTAATCTTTTTCAATCCTCTCCAATCCTCTTCAATATTAAAGAAGTAATATGGAACGTTCCCGCTGCCCTTTTCCTTTTGCAGCCATTCAGCCTCTTCTGCTGATTGCAGGAATTGGGGATGTCTAATTATGAAACGTGGTGGCTCAGTGGGTTAGGATGCTGGGCTTGTCGATCAGAAGGTCGGCAGTTTGGCGGGTCGAATCCCGAGTGCCGCGTAACAGAGTGAGCGCCTGTTACTCGTCCCAGCTTCTGCCAACCTAGCAGTTCGAAAGCACATAAAAAAAGCAAGTAGAAAAATAGGGACCGCTCCGGTGGGAAGGTAACAGCGTTCCGTGCGCCTTTGGCGTCTAGTCATGCCGGCCACATGACCACGGAGACGTCCTCGGACAAGCGCTGGCTCTTCGGCTTTGAAACGGAGATGAGCACCGGCCCCTAGAGTCGGAAACGACTAGCACCCGTGTGCAGGGGAAACTTTACCTTTACCTTTAATTATGAAAAGAAGGATTAGGGTGGCGTGATAGCAGTGCCCTCCAATATCTCAGGGGTTGCCCCAAAGAAGAGGGAGTCAAGCTCGTCTCCGAAGCACCCGAGGGCAGGAGAAGAAAAAATGTATGGAAACTAATCAAGGAGAGAAGCAACTTAAAACTAAGGAGAAATTCCATGACAGTTAGAACAATTAATCAGTGGAACAGAAGTTGCCTTCAGACGTTGTGGGTGCTTCATCACTGGAGGTTTTTAGGAAGAGACTGGACAGCCACCTATGTGAAAGGGTCTAGGTTCTCTCACTTGAGCAGAGGGTTGGACTAGACGACCTTCAAGGTCCCTTCCAGCTCTATTCTGATCACCTCTTCTCCAAAGCACCTGAAGGCAGGACGAGAAGCAACCAATGGAAACTAATCAAGAAGAGAACCAGGCTAAAACTAAACTTGCTAAAAATTGTTCTTTAGCAAGAACAATTAATCAGTGGGATGGCTTGCCTTCAGAAGCTGTAAGTCCTCCGTCACTGGAGGTTTTCAAGAAGAGATTAGACAGCCATTTGTCCCAAATGGTCTCCTGTTTGAGCAGGGGGCTGGACTAGAAGACCTCCAAGGTCCCTTCCAACCCTGTGAAGAGAAGAGAAGAGTTGGAAGGGACCTTGGAGGTCATCTAGTCCAACCCCCTGCTCAGGCAGGAAACCCTACACCATTTCGGACAAATAGCTGGCCAGTCTCTTCTTAAAAACTTCCAGTGTTGGAGCATTCACCGCTGCTGGAGGCAGGTTGTTTTGGAAGCAATTCTGTTATAATGCTGACTGCCGTCTGAAGACCTTGTTGAAATTTTGATTGAGGTACCTGTTTCCTGTTTCCTCCTCCTCTTCTCTGCAGCCCATGCCAAATTCGTTTGGCTCCCACCAAAGTGGAAGGGTTGTGTTGTTTCACACCTTTCCCACATTCCCAGATGGGTAGGAAATGCTGGTGGTGGGTTTATTGAGCCCTTTTCCTAATATGGTGAAAATATGAGAGACTCGTTGTGTTTCTGGACCCAACCCTGAAGCCAGAGGGAAATCAGGCATGCCTTAAAATAATATTCATTCCTAGCCAACTCTAACCCCATCCAAAAAGATATCAGCAACATTTTTTTTAGCAAATTCCAAACCGTGGATTTCTGTGTTTTGGCTTTCATTTTTGCAGGTAGTAATCCTTGGCTTACAACAACGGCTGGGACTGGTGCTTTTGTTATTAAGCAATGCGGTCGGTCGTTAATGAGTCACACCTGATTTGACAAGCTTTTGGTGCCTTAATCAGGAATCGTCATTTATTCATTGTGAGGTGAATCTGGCTTCTCCCACCGACTGGGAAGATTGCAAATGGTGGGGGGTCACGTGACCCCGGGATGCTGCAACCATCATCAATATATCCCAGTTGCCAAGCAACCGAATTTTGATCAGTGATTGTGGAGAAGTGTGAAAACTGGATCTCGGATGACATTTTTTTTCCTTTTCATGTCTCGTAATGTTGCAACTTATGAACAAATGGTCACATGTTGTCTTGCAAAAAAAATTGCGCCTTTAACCCAGTTGTAGCACGGAACCCACATTCCAGTGTCTTAACGTCGCCGCTTTCGAAAAGGGACTCCAGACGAGAAGACCTGCAAGGTCCCTTCCAGCTGTTATTATTCTGCATTCTACAGATAGAGTCTATTGGCCGTCTACTTATGAAAGAATTTATCATAATCACGTTTTCTCCTCTAGTAAACAAAGTTCCTGGAAGATCCAGCAGGCCAAGGCCTGAATGATTTCGTGATGCAAATGGGAGTGAAACATTTATACATTCTCATCAACCCAAGTTGGAAAGGACATCCTCGTCTGACCCAACCTGACATGGATTATCCCTAAACAAATCCTAGGTACATCCACCCTGGTTCTGATGCCTTGAACAGCTTTCTAAAATCCCCACAAATCAGCTCCATCTAGGTTTCTCAAACCCATTCCTAGAGAATTTAGGTGGAATTGGATGTGGATGGAAGCTCTCATCTGGATCCTGAAGCACCCCTGAAAGTTTAGTTGAGTAGCAAACAGAATGGAAAAAAAAAAAGAAAAAAACACCCCAAAGGGATATTTTGTCAATCCAGTGTGTTTCCTCACATGCTTTCTAATGGTCTTTCCCACTGCTGTGTGGAAGTGCTTTAAGGTAAAGGTTCCCCCGCACACGCGTGCTAGTCGTTTCCGACTCTAGGGGCCGGTGCTCATCTCCGTTTCAAAGCCGAAGAGCCAGCGCTTGTCTGAGGATGTCTCCGTGGTCATGTGGCTGGCATGACTAGACGCCAAAGGCGCACGGAACGCTGTTACCTTCCCACCGGAGTGGTCCCTATTTTTCTACTTGCATTTTTACGTGCTTTCGAACTGCTAGGTTGGCAGAAGCTGGGACGGGTAACAGGCGCTCAACTCTGTTATGCGGCACTCGGGATTCGACCCGCCAAACTGCCGACCTTCTGATCGACAAGCTCAGCGTCCTAACCCACTGAGCCACCGCTTTAATGGACAGAAGCTTGGATTATCTCCATTCTCCGTCTGTCTTTATTGTTTTAGTTCCCAGTCAACTCGATTTCCCTGTAAAGCGACCAGGTGACAAAGTTTGGCAGATTTTACACACTGAGTTTGTCCAATGTTGGGGGGGAAAAGGGACAATTTTACAGCTAAGGACAACTTCAACTTATCTTACTCATGCACTTAACAGGATAACAGAGCTGGAAGGGTCCTTGGAGGTCTTCTAGTCCAGCTCAAGCAGGATACCCTACATCATTTCAGACAAATGGCTGTCCAGCCTCTTCTTAAAAACCTCCAGTGACGGAGCATTCACAGCTTCTGGAGGCAAGGAGTTCCGCTGGTTAATTCGTTCCACTGGAGGCAAGCCGTTCCTCTGATTAATTGTTCTCATAGTCAGGAAGTTTCTCCTTATTTCTAAGTTGCTTCTCCCCTTGATGAGTTTCCATCCGTTGCTTCTCGTTCTGCCTTCAGGGGCTTTGGAGAACAGCTTGACTCCCTCTTCTTTGGGGCAGCCCCTCACATATTGAAACACTGCTATCTTGTCACCTCTAGTCCTTCTTTTCACCAGACTAGGGGACGCTACCACAGTCATAAGTGTGAAAAACAGCCACAAGAGTTTTATGAGAGTACTTGTAACTTTGAACGGTCCCTAAGTGAACAGTTGTAAATTGAGGACTACCTACCGCTATTTGTTTTGTCCGCTGACACTTTTTGCAATCTCTAAAAAAAGCCAATAGCACTTATATTCTGCTTCGTTGCTTTTCACAGCCTAAGCGATTTATCAACTGATAGCCATTCTGTTACCAGGTTAAATTTTAGCCAGGCTAAAAACTGAGGCAGGGAATGGAATACAATAGACAAGCTAAATAAACCCTTGCTGTTATCAACAGAAGATTTCTATGGAGATTCTCAGTCTATCCAGGTCCTGTTTTTTTAATTTTTTATTTTAATTCCATTTATATCCCGCCCTTCTCCGAAGACTCAGGGCGGCTTACAAGCTTAGCAGTAGCCTTCATTCTATGTATATGCCTGCTTATTAGGGCTTTGCCCCCCCCCAAGCGGCATTATTACAAAGTCAGCTTATTGCCCCCCAACAATCTGGGTCCTCATTTTACCTACCTCGGAAGGATGGAAGGCTGAGTCAACCTTGAGCCTGGTGGGACTCGAACCTGCACTAATGGCAGGCAGCTGGTGTTACTTAAGGAGGCATTAGCCCACTGCTCCACCAAGGCTTTGTCCCAAAGACGCAACTGGACTTTTGTGTTTTTCTCGGAAGACGTTTCGCTTCTCCTCCAAGAAGGTTCTTCAGCTGAATCAGAGTTTCGAAGGAAACTCTCCTGAGAAAGCACCTTTGGGACAACCGTGACCCTGGATGACTGAGAATCTCCACAGAAACATTTTTTTTTGTATTTTTCTTTGAAGATGTTTCGCTTCTCTTCCCCTGAATCAGAGCTGAAGAAGCTTCTTGGGTAAGAAGTGAAATGTCTTCAGAGAAAAACTAGAAAGTCTAGTGTCCATAATAATAATAATAATAATAATAATAATAATAATAATAATAATAATAATAATAATAATAATAATAATAATAATAAGAAGAAGAAGAAGAAGAAGAAGAAGAAGAAGAAGAAGAAGAAGAAGAAGAAGAAGAAGAAGAAGAAGAAGAAGAAGAAGTAGTAGTAGTTGGAAGGGACCTTGGAGGTCATCTAGTCCAACCCCCTGCTAAGGCAGGAAACCCTATACCATTTCAGACAAATGGCTGTCCAGTCTCTTCTTAAAAACTTCCAGTCTTGGAGCATTCACCACTTCTGGAGGCAAGTTCCACTGGTTAGTTGTTCCAACTGTCAGGAAGTTTCTCCTTAGTTCTAGGTTGCTTCTCTCCTTGACTAGTTTCCATCCGTTGCTTCTTGTCCTGCTTTCAGGTGCTTTGGAGAATAGCTTGACTCACTCTTCTTTGGGGCAGCCCCTGAGATACTGGAAGACTGCTATCATGTCACCCCTCACCCATCTCTTCATTAAACTACACATACCCAATTCCAGCAACCGTTCCCTATATGTTTTAGCCTCCAGCCCCCTAATCATCTTGGTTGCTCTTCTCTGTACCCTTTCTAGAGTCTCGACATCTTTTTTACATCGTGGTGACCAAAACTGGGTGCAGTATTCCAGGTGTGGCCTTACCAAGGCCTTGTAAAGTGGTATTAGTACTTCACTTGATCTTGATTCTATCCCTCTGTTAATGCAGCCTAGCACTGTGTTGGCTTTTTTGGCAGCTGCAGCACACGGCTGGCTCATATTGAAGTGATTGTCCACTAGGACTCCGAGATCTTGAAGAAGCGCAGAAGGTTTCCCCCAAAGTCTAGCTCGGGGGGCCTTCAAACCTGGGCCCTTTTATGACTTGTGGACTTCAACTCCCAGAATTCCTCAGCCAGGCGCCTGGCTGAGGAATTCTGGGAGTTGGAGTCCACAAGTCATAAAAGGGCCCAAGTTTGAAGATGCCTGGTCTAGCTGAATTCCTGTTAATGACTCTGTTGATCCCTCTTTGCTCCTTCTTTCTCTGCCTGCTGAAAATTGCACATACAGAGCAAGTTAGCTGCTTCGCCCTTGTCGATGCCGTCTGTCTTCCACCCAGTCCACTCATGAACAGCATAAATTAATAACCAACACCCAACTTTTTCCCTGTGGCAGATCTGGCTCAGAGTGAGCTTGATGGATAACTAGACCCAATGTAGTTGGAATTTGGGGAGGAGAAGGGAGGGGAAGAAGGAAAGAGGGCTGTGTAAGAAAGTTGGCTCAGCTAAGAGACTCTTTCTTACCAACCCCAGCTATTCTGCCAGAAGTTGATCTGCGTGTCCTGGAAAGAAAAGCCATTTATTTCTCGTCGTCTACCGAAGCAGGAGAGAGGGACCGGAGGCGGTGAAACCATGCTTCTTTACACCGTGTCTCTTTTTTTACTTCTCACAGTCAACCGTGGAAGCTCGGGTAAGTGTTTGAAATGCTTGCAAACGTTCTGCCTTCTTTTGCAAAGGTGAAATAATTCAGAGGGTTCTTGCAACAGAGAAAAAAAAGGTTGTTTGTTCGAACCTGGTGGAGGAATTTATTTATTTATTTATTTTAAAAAAGTGGACGGATTTCCTAACAACGAGGCATGCAAAGGAGGCTATGTTTCACAGAGGAAAAACAAATGCATTTAGGGAACACTCAAAGATTGGCAGGCGGTTTAAGCCTTTCCCCAAATCTTAAAGAGGTGATATTAACAAGACAGAAGCCAGGTTAAAGGATTATGATCCCCTTTGCAGATGCAAATGTTGCTGCTGGAAACACATTTGGCTGTGAGGTTTTTGCAAAGAAGTTCTACTGATAAGAAAATCTCCCGGGGGCCCAATTAATAGGGAAGTTAACCAATCAACAACTAATCTTTTCCTGGGCTAATGCACTAATAAGAATTTGCTTGCACACTGCATCTGCTTAAATAAATAGCACAGCCGCTGGGGTGGGGGGAACGTTTTGCAAAGCAAACACCGAATCTGAAGCTGAATATGTAGCAATGGTTTTGAAGTGTATTTACATCAGATAAGTTTGGAAAAAGTTGCCCTCTTAACTTTAGGAAGGCATCAAGTCTGTAATCATTTACCTGAAATGTTGCTATATATCCAGTGGACACAGTGCTCAAAGGAACGTTTCCATGTCTTCCAGTAGAGTATTTTGCAAGATCATAAATGTCTCGTCAAAAGGATTCACTATATGCACACACGGATACAAGCACACAGGCATGTGTGACATTCCTGCATCTCTTTTTCCTTCCCCAAGGAGACCATTTGTAATCTTGCATAGAAAATTCCACAGATGTAACGTCTTACTCTTAGAAAGGTAGGGTTAATAGCTGGAGCAGGATCTCTGGGTAATGACGATACTGCTTTATCAGATAGCTCCAGGCAATATTTAAGTCAAGTAGGATTCTTCACAGATACATTTAAGTGGTTTTGTGGGGGGGTTTTTTTGGCTTGATATGGAAGTGGTTTGCCCTCACCTTCTTCTAAGCTGTGTCGACTTTGGGGGTTCCTGAGGCTCCCTCATCCAAATCCTGGCCCAGATCAACTCTGCTTGGTTTTCCCGACCAGTCAAGATCAACTAGGATGGTGTCACAGTGGTTAGAGCGCAGCATTGCAGGCCGACTCTGCCCGCTTTCTGGAGTTCGATCCTGACTGGCTCAAGGTTGACTCAGCCTCCTTCTAAGGTCTGTAAAACGGGGAACCAGATTGTTGGGGGCCACAGGCTGACTCTGTAAACCGCTTAGAGAGGGCCGTAAAGCACTGTGTGAAGTGGTATATAAGTCTAAGTGCCGTGGCTATTTGTATCGACTCAGCCTTCCGTTCTTCTGAGGCTTGCAAAATGAAGACCCAGATTGTTGGGGGTGACAGGCTGACTCTGAAAACTGCTTAGAGAGGGCTGTAAAGCACTCTGGAGCAGCATATATGTCTACGTGCTATTGCTATTGCTGGATGTTTAACAGAAGAAGACAATTGGAAGGTCTTCAAATTCCTGTTCAAGCAGGAAGCCCTACACCATTTTAGACAAACGGCTGTCCAATCTCTTCTTTAAAACCTCCAGTGTTGGCGCATCCACAACTTTTGGAGGCAAGTCATTTTACTGATGATTTGTTCTCACCGTCAGGAAATTCCTCCTTAGTTCTGGGTTGCTTCTCTCCTTGGTTTGTTTCCATCCGTTGCTCCTTGTTCTGCCTTCAGGGGCCTTGGAGAACAGGTTTTTTTTTAATTATTATTATTATTTTAATTCCATTTATACCCCGCCCTTCTCCGAAGACTCAGGGTGGCTTACAAGCTTAGCAGTAGCCTTCATTCTATGTATATGCCTGCTTGTTAGGGCTTTCACACACACTCCAAGCGGCATTATTACAAAGTCAGCTTAATTGCCCCCAACAATCTGGGTCCTCATTTTACCTACCTGGGAAGGATGGAAGGCTGAGTCAACCTTGAGCCTGGTGGGACTCGAACCTGCACTAATTGCAGGCAGCTGGTGTTACTTAAGGAGGCATCAGCCCACTGCTCCAACAAGGTTGTCCCACTCCTAGTCAACTCAACTGCTGAGCTGGCCTGTCAAAACCCAAGGATCCTGTAAAATAAGTTTGCAGCTTATTCAAGGTGCCTAAGGAAGCATTGAATTTAACGTTTGCCTCGGCCAAATCAGTTTTTTTTATATTCTAAATCTGTCATTTGGCCTGACAGAGCTCAAAGCTACAGCCCAAAGGTTCAGCAAAGCTATATATTTAAATCCATGTTTACACCAAATCCAGGTTTAGAGGCAAAAAGTTGAGAAGTCGCTGAAAGAGAAGCAAGCCTTTTTGTCGGTGTGATTTTTCCCATGCTATTTCCCCCTGTGAGAAGTATAAAACAGAGGGAAAGCTGCTTTGATCCAACCATTGCACTGCCATTTTGGTTTGACTACACCTTGATCTTGATCTTGTGCAGAAACAGGACCATGAAACCAGCAAGATCTGAGCTTGACTTGGAGCTAGCCCTTCCTTCCTTCCTTCCTTCCTTCCTTCCTTCCTTCCTTCCTTCCTTCCTTCCTTCCTTCCTTCCTTCCTTCCTCACTTCTCCCTCCTTCCTTCCTTCCTTCCTTCCTTCCTTCCTTCCTTCCTTCCTTCCTTCCTTCCTTCCTTCCTTCCTCACTTCTCCCTCCTTCCTTCCTTCCTTCCTTCCTTCCTTCCTTCCTTCCTGCCTCCCTCCCTCCCTCCCTTCCTTCCTTCCTTCCTTCCTTCCTTCCTTCCTTCCTTCCTTCCTTCCTCACTTCTCCCTCCTTCCTTCCTTCCTTCCTTCCTTCCTTCCTTCCTTCCTTCCTTCCTCACTTCTCCCTCCTTCCTTCCTTCCTTCCTTCCTTCCTCCCTCCCTCCCTCCCTCCCTCCCTCCCTCCCTCCCTTCCTTCCTTCCTTCCTTCCTTCCTTCCTTCCTTCCTTCCTTCCTTATAGCACTTAGACTTATATACCACTTCACAGTCCTTTACAGCCCTCTCTAAGCAGTTCACATCTTCCTTCCTTCCTTCATTCCTCTTTCCCTCCCTCCCTCCCTCCCTCCCTCCCTCCCCCGTTCCCTTGTCTTCCTTCCTTCCTTCCTTTCTCTTTTTCCTTTTCCTTCCTCCCTCCCTCCCTCTCCCCCTCCCTCCCATTCCCCTATCTTCCTTTTCGTTTCCTTTCCTTTCCTTTCCTTTCCTTTCCTTTCCTTTCCTTTCCTTTCCTTTCCTTTCCTTTCCTTTCCTTTCCTTTCCTTCCCTTCCCTTCCCTTCCCTTCCCTTTCCCTTCCTTCCTTCCTTCCTTCCTTCCTTCCTTCCTTCCTTCCTTCCTTCCTTCCCTCCCTCCCTCCCTCCCTCCCTCCCTCCCTCCCTTTATTCTAGGAACTGGTGAAGTTCTACCATTCTTTCATTTGAAGTCCATGAAATTTATTTATTTATTCCTGGACTTGAAGCATTTTAGCCGGTCACCGCATTGTAAAGTTTGAGAACCGAAGCAGAAATCCATTTCCTTTTCAGAACCTTTTCAAACCTTTTCTGACTTTGGCACAACCACAAAAGTATTCTTTAAAGTGTCCTTTTATTCTAGGCAATCAGAAATGCGTCTTAAAATAACCTCATGGGAATATTTACGCTGCTGTCCTGAGACAGGGTACACATCTTCAACAAGCCAACACAAATTAAACGAGGCATGAACATGTTTCCACTACCCTGTGACCTTACTAGACTAGTATGTTTAAATATTTAATTGCTTTTAAAAAAATATATATTTATATAGTGTTTTTGTTGTTGTTGTTGTTGTTAGTTGCGAAGTCGTGTCCGACCCATCGCGACCCTATGGACAATGTTCCTCCAGGCCTTCCTGTCCTCTACCATCTTCTGGAGTCCATCTAAGCTCACGCCTACTGCTTCAGTGACTCCATCCAGCCACCTCATTCTCTGTCGTCCCCTTCTTCTATTGCCCTCAATCTTTCCCAGCATTAGGCTCTTCTCCAGTGAGTCCTTCCTTCTCATTAGGTGGCCAAAGTATTTGAGTTTTAGCTTCAGGATCTGGCCTTCTAAAGAGCAGTCAGGGTTGATCTCCTCTAGGACTGACCGGTTTGATCGCCTTGCAGTCCAAGGAACTCGCAGGAGTCTTCTCCAGCACCATAGTTCAAAGGCTTCAATTCTTTGGCGCTCAGCCTTTCTTATGGTCCAGCTTTCACTGCCATACATTGCAACTGGGAAGACCATAGCCTTGACTATACGGATTTTTGTTGACAGGGTGATGTCTCTGCTTTTTAGTGTGCTGTCTAGATTTGCCATGGCTTTCCTCCCAAGGAGCAAGCGTCTTTTAATTTCTTGGCTACAGTCCCCATCTGCAGTGATCTTGGAGCCAAGGAAAATAAAATCTGTCACTACCTCCATTTCTTCCCCATCTATTTGCCAGGAATTGAGAGGGCCAGATGCCATGATCTTGGTTTTCTTAATGTTTAGTTTCAACCCAAGTTTTGCACTCTCCTTCTTCACCCGCAACACCAGGCTCTTTAGTTCTTCTTCACTTTCTGCCATTAGAGTGGTATCATCTGCATATCTTAGGTTGTTGATGTTTCTTCCGGCAATCTTAATTCCAACTTTTGATTCATCTAGCCCTGCCTTTCTCATGATGTGCTCTGCATATAAGTTAAATAGGCAAGGCGACAGTATACAGCCTTGCCGGACTCCTTTCCCAATTTTGAACCAATCAGTGGTTCCGTGTCCAGTTCTCACTGTTGCTTCTTGGCCCGCATATAGATTTCTCAAGAGACAAATAAGATGGTCTGGTATGCCCATCTCTTTAAGGACTTGCCACAGTTTGTTATGATCCACACAATCAAAGGCTTTAGCATAGTCAATGAAGCAGAAGTAGATGTTTTTCTGGAACTCTCTAGCTTTCTCCATGATCCAGCGTATGTTAGCAATTTGATCTCTAGTTCCTCTGCCTCTTCGAAATCCTGCCTGTACTTCTGGTAGTTCTCGATCCACATACTGCTGGAGTCTAGCTTGTAGAATTTTAAGCATAACTTTACTAGCATGAGAAATGAGTGCAATGGTGCGATAGTTTGAACATTCTTTGGCACTGCCTTTCTTTGGAATTGGAATGTAAACTGATCTTTTCCAATCCTGTGGCCACTGTTGAGTTTTCCAAATTTGCTGGCAAATTGAGTGTAGCACTTTTACTGCATCGTCTTTTAAGATTTTGAATAGCTCAGCTGGAATACTGTCACCTCCACTAGCTTTGTTGTTGCTCAGCTTTTCTAAGGCCCACTTCACTTCACATTCTAGGATGTCTGGCTCGAGGTCAGTGACCACCTCATTGTGATTATCAGGGACGTTAAGCTCATTCTTGTATAATTCTTCTGTGTAATTTTGCCATCTCTTCTTAATCTCTTCTGCCTCTGTTAGGTCCCTGCCATTTTGGTCCTTTATCATGCCCATTTTTGCATGAAACGTTCCTTTCATCTCTCCAATTTTCTTGAAAAGATCTCTGGTCCTCCCTATTCTATTGTTTTCTTCTATTTCTTTGCATTGTTCATTTAAGAAGGCATTCTTATCTCTTCTAGCTATTCTTTGGAATTCTGCATTCAATTGGGCATATCTTTCTTTTTCTCCCTTGCCTTTCGCTTCCCTCCTTTCCTCAGCTATTTGCAAAGCTTCCTCAGACAGCCATTTTGCTTTCTTGCATTTCTTTTTCTTTGGGATGGTTTTGGTTGCTACCTGTTGTACAATGTTGCGAACCTCTGTCCATAGTTCTTCAGGCACTCTGTCTATCAGATCTAATTCCTTAAATCTATTTGTCACCTCTACTGTATATTCAACAGGAATATGATTTAATTCATACCTGACTGGCCTAGCGCTTTTCCCTACTTTCTTTAATTTAAGCCTAAACTTTGCAACAAGAAGCTCATGGTCTGAGCCACAGTCAGCTCCTGGTCTTGTTTTTACTGACTGTATAGAGCTTCTCCATCTTTGGCTGCAGAGCATATAGTCAATCTGATTTCTGTGTTGACCGTCTGGTGATGTCCATGTGTAAAGCCGTCTCTTGGGTTGTTGGAAAAGAGTGTTTGCTATGACCATCGTATTCTGTTGACAAAATTCTATCAGCCTGTGCCCTGCTTCATTTTGTACTCCAAGGCCAAACTTGCCTGTTATTCCAGTTATCTTTTGGCTTCCTACTTTAGCATTCCAATCCCCCATGATGATAAGGACATCATTTCTGGGTGTTAGTTCTATAAGGTGCTGTAGGGCTTCATAGAACCGGTCAATTTCATCCTCTTCAGCACTGGTGGTTGGGGCATAGACTTGGACTACTGTGATATTGAATGGTTTGCCTTGGATTCGAACTGAGATCATTCTGTCATTTTGAGGATTGTATCCCAGTATTGCTTTTCCTATTTTTTTATTGACTATGAAGGCTACTCCATTTCTTCTGAGGGATTCTTGCCCACAGTAGTATACCTGATGGTCATCTGAATTAAATTCACCCATTCCTGTCCATTTTAGTTCGCTGATACCTAAGATGTCAATGTTTAGTCTTGTCATCTCTTGTTTGACCACGTCCAGCTTTCCTTGATTCATGGATCTTACATTCCAGGTTCCTATGGAGAAAAAATCTTTACAGCATCGGACTTTCCTTTCACCACCAGACATATCCACAGCTGAGCGTCCTTTCGGCTTTGGCCCAGTCGCTTCATTCTTTCTGGCGCTACTAGTACTAGCCCTCTGCTCTTCCCCAGTAGCATGTTGGACGCCTTCCGACCTGAGGGGCTCATCTTCCAGCGTCATATCGTTTTGCCTTTTGGTACTGTCCATAGGGTTTTCATGGCAAAGATACTGGAGTGGGTTGCCATTTCCTTCTCCAGTGGATCACGTTTTGTCAGAACTCTCTGCTATGACCTGTCCGTCTTGGGTGGCCCTGCACGGCATAGCCCATAGCTTCATTGAATTACGCAAGCCCCTTCGCCACGACAAGGCAGTAATCCATGAAGGGGATATAGTGTTTAGGGAGCTGCAAACTTTTAAAAAAATGGATTCTGAGGGCAAGTTATAAGCAGAATTTACTAACAGGTCATTGAAGAGACCTATGAAGTTTTCGCGGAACTGTTAAAAGAATTAGAGTGAAATATAAAGGGCTTGAAAACTCCCACCATATATTAAGGACAAAGTGTTATAATCCCAACAAGACCCATTAATTCGATGCTCTTGAAAATATGCGAGTGTCTGAATACAGATTTATTTGCTTTCTGGGCACACAAGCAAGCACAACCACAGCAGACACTTGTTTAAGCCAAGATCATTTTTACCCCACTGATGTCATCGGTTGGAGCGAGGAAGCCTTCGCCAGTAAACAGACCAGAATGGAACGAATCAGACCATCTTAGGATAACAATAGACACTTGATCTGTTTGCAGAGGAACTCCCTTGCGTTCCAAATTGGGGACACAGGAATGCTTTTGGCAAAGTTTGCCACCGTGAAGACAAGTCCAGATGTTCATCTCTGAGTCATCACAGTTCCCTGTATTCTTTTCCCACCAAAACCAAAGAAAACCCATTCTAAATTGAGAGAAAGGGAAATTGCACTATGCACCCCATTTGCACAGATGACCTGGATAGAATAGAATAGAATAGAATAGAGTAGAGTAGAGTAGAGTAGAGTAGAGTAGAGTAGAGTAGAGTAGAGTAGAATAGAATAGAGTAGAGTAGAATAGAATAGAATAGAATAGAATAGAATAGAATAGAATAGAATAGAATAGAATAGAATAGAATAGAATAGAACTGGAAGGGACCTCGGAGGTCTTCTAGTCTAGGCCCCTGCTCAAGCAGGAGAACCTATACCATTTCAGGCAAATGGTTGTCCAATCTCTTCCTAAAAACTTCCAGTGTTGGAGCATCCACAGCTTCTGGAGGCAGGTTGTTCCACTGGTTAATTGTTCTCACTGTCAGGAAATTTCTCCTTAGTTCTAGGTTGCTTCTGTCCTTGGTTAGTTTTCATCCGTCGCTTCTTGTCCGGCCTTCGGATGCTTTGGAGAATAGCTTGATTCCCTCTTCTTTGTGGCAATTCCTGAGATATTGGAACATTGTTATCATGTCACCCCTAGTCCTTCTCTTCATTAAACTAGACATACCCAATTCCAGGGTAAACTAGGGCACAAACATCCTTTAGCCCCCAAATTAACTCATTTGCCAGGATGGTTTTTCCCCCAAAACACCATTTTTTTCCCCTGTAAAATAATACATTAGTAGTGTCTGCCTTCTTCTGCCCTTGGCTAGAATGGAACAGAACAGAATAACAGAGTTGAAAGGAACCTTGGAGGTCTTCTAGTCCAGCCCGCTGGTCAAGCAGGAGACCCTATACCATTTCAGACAAATGGTTGTCCAGTCTCTTCTTAAAAGCTTCCAGTGATGGAGCATCCACAACTTCTGGAGGCAGGTTGTTCCACTGGTTAATTGTTCTAACTGTCAGGAAATTTCTCCTTAGTTCTAGGTTGCTTTCTCTCCTTGACTAGTTTCCATCCGTTGCTTCTTGTCCTGCTTTCAGGTGCTTTGGAGAATAGGTTGACCCCCTCTTTTCTTGTGGCAACCCCTGAAATATTGGAAGATTGCTTTACCCGCCATCTCCCTACTTCCTTTGCCAGACGGGTGAAATGGCCAGATTTTGAATTTGCAGATGTTATCTCGGCAGAGGCCAAGAGGCATTTTAATAAGGAGAAAGTCACGGTGAAGTCAGGAGGGTGTGCTGAGCAAAGATTGAAATTGGCTTGCTGTGTTCTCAGTGGCCCATGAAATTCGAGCAGACTTCATGTGGAAAAAATTATTTGGATTTCTCTTTTCTTTTGTATTCGCGAGCAGGAAAGTATTTTCTCGTGGCCATAACTCAAAGTTAATTATTACCTAGTTTCAAGGTTAATTCCGGGACCAAAAAGAAAAGGAAAAAAAATGCAATTTTACCTTTTCCTTCATCCATTTCTACTGCCAGAGAATTTGTCCTCTTCTTTCAGCCTAGGTTGGCCTAACCTGGAGAAATCAGTGTCTGAATAGAGCATCTCTTTGCAATTAGGCCTTGTTTCACAGGCGGATAAGTGGCCTCTGCAACCCCAATTTGATAATTGATTTCTGCCAGAGGAGATCATGGCACCTAACCAGTTTGACGAAGGCTAAAAAAGCTAAGCCAGATCTCATGTCTCAAGTCCCTAGTATGGGAAGCTGAGGGAACCGCACAGAAGAAAGTGGGGGCCAGTTATGCTGATGTTGTTGCCAAGAAGAAAAAAAAAACCAACATGTATCCATGGACTGTAGTCGCCCTGAGTTAAGTTCAACTGGGAGACGCAGATTTAACTTCGTTGTGCCTGAGGCTGAAATCGAGAAGGCACAAACTCAGTGCCAAGTTATAAGCTTGGCAGCCTATGCTTTTTGCAGTCGTAGAAGCTTGCTTTCGTTTTGTAACAACAACGTGATGATGAAAAAAAAAAATCCTTTGTAAAGTGGTTTCTTTCTTTTTTTCCCCCCAGGCAAGGACTTTGTCGAAAGCCTCTTTCCTTCCACTCCAAGCAGCAAATGCCTTTGGGGTGTGGGGAATGCTTTCTGCCTCTTTGAAGCCAATTCCCTGATGCTGAAACCAGCAAGACGGACATAGTTTTGGCTTGTCCTCATTCTTAAGTGGGTGGGGAACTCAGCTGCAACCCGGGTTAAGGCTTGATGGATGTCCAAGGAATTAGAAGAGAAAGCTTTTCTTGCTTTTATAATCACGGCTTGTTATTCTTCCTTAGTGGGGAACTTATTCTGCCTTTTAAGAGGCAAGGGAAAAAATTTGTAGGTCGGGGGGGGGAAAGGAGAGAAAGGAACCATTGAGATGAAAACAAAGGAAGTAGTCTTTCCAACTTAAAAAAGAAAAAAGAAAGAAAGAAAGAAACAAAGAAAGAAAGGAAGGAAGAAAGAAGAAAGAAAGAAAGAAAGAAAGAAAGAAAGAGAAAGAAAGAAAGAAAGAGAAGAAAGAGAAGAAAGAAGAAAGAAAGAAGAAAGAAAGAAAGAAAGAAAGAAGAGAAAGAAAGAGAAAGAAAGAAAGAAAGAAAGAAAGAAAGAAAGAAAAAAAGAAAGAAAGAAAGAAAGAAAGAAAGAAAGAAAAGAAAGAAAGAAGAAAGAAAGAAAGAAAAAAAGAAGAAAGAAAGAAGGAAGAAAAAGGGGGGACTGATGGAATCTGGGATTTTTCCAAGCTAGAGTTCATTAAATGGGTTGGTGCTTCATGGTCCGGGATACCCCATGAGATTTCGGAGAGGGACCTCGGGAAACAGGCTGTAGTTAACATATCAAAAGGCATCAGGTTAAGGAAGACTACTTATTCTGGAGCTGCTAACCATAACTGGAGCATCTTTCTCAGGTTCAAAGCATGGATGTTTACAGCCTTCCTTCCTTCCAAAACGAGGTTGATCTGCGTTTAAAGCAAGTTGGAATTCTCCAAAGACATACTGCCTCTGGTGACCTCTCGGAAATGACCGTGTGTCATCTTCTGCACCAAAAATTCAGAATTATATTCTTGTTGTTAGCTGCAAAATTGTGTCCAACCCATCGCGACCCCCCATGGACGACGTTCCTCCAGGCCTTCCTGTCCTCTACCATCTTCTGGAGTCCATTTAGGCTCACGCCTCCTGCTTCAGCGACTCCATCCAGCCACCTCATTCTCTGTCGTTCCCTTCTTCTCTTGCCCTCAACCTTTCCCAGCATTAGGCTCTTCTCCAGGAGTCCTTCCTTCTCATTAGGTGGCCAAAGTGTTTGAGTTTCAACTTCAGGATCTGGCCTTCTAAGAGCGGTCAGGGTTGATCTCCTCTAGGGCTGTCCGGTTGGATCGCCTTGCAGTCCAAGGGACTCGCAGGAGTCTTCACCAGCACCACAGTTCAAAGGCCTCAATTCTTTGGCGCTCAGCCTTTCTTATGGTCCAGCTTTCACTGCCGTACATTGCAACTGGGAAGACCATAGCCTTGACTATACGCACTTTTGTTGACAAGGTGATGTCTCTGCTTTTTAGTGTGTTGTCTAGATTTGCCCTGGCTGTCCTCCCCAGGAGCGAGCGTCTTTTAATTTCTTGGCTGCAGTCCCCATCTGCAGTGATCTTGGAGCCCAGGAAAATAAAATCTGTCACTAGATTTTATATAGAATTATATAGCTAACGTATTTTCCCCAAAATGAGCCCGTTAAGATCATCAGCCAGACAGATGCATTGAGTACCGTATTTCCCCGAATATACGCCCTAACTGAAAAATAAGCCCTAATTAGTCTTTTGGAGCAAAAATTAATCTAAGACCCGGTCTTCTTTTCAGGGAAACACGGTGTTTTTGTTGTTCAGTCGCACAGTCATGTCTGACTTTTCGAGACCGCATGGTCCAGAGCAGGTCATGCTGCCCCATCCTCCACTGTCTCTCAGAGTTTGCCCAAATTCATGTTCAGCGTGTTGATGACACCATCTAACCATCTCCTTCTCTGCCATTCCCGTCTCCTTTCACCTCCCCTCTTTCCCAACATCCGGCTCTTTTCCAATGAGCGATCGCTTTTTTAAAAGAAGCCCAGTCTTTTAAAGAATACTTAGTCTAAATGTCTACGGAGATTCTTAGCCATCCAGGTCCTGGTTGTCCCAAGGTGCTTTTCTATCCGGAGGCAACTGGACTTTCTTGTTTTTCCTTTGAAGACATTTCTCTTCCCATCCAAGAAGCTTCTTCAGCTCTGACTGGATGGTGGGGAATGGAAGGATTTGCATTCCTTGCAGACAGCTGCTCATTTGCATCCTTTCAGAGAGTCGTTGAGGCCACTTGGAGGTTTATCTACGTCCTCGGGGTCACCTGAGTGGTGCAAATGTTTGTGGAGACTTCATGGCTGCAGGATGCTGTGTGAAAACATCTGCAGCCAAGAAGGCTCCACACCCATTTGCACCACTCAGGTGACCCCGAGGTCACAGGCAAATGAGTATGAGTATGAATGAATCATGAACTCAGTTCACACATTGTTTGGGAAATTAACATATGTGTGTAAAGAATAAAAAATTATATATATATATATATATATATATATATATGTAGATCTAGAGTCTCGGGTTTCTTCCCACGTTCCTTTCATCTTCAGAAAGTTGTAGTGACGCTTCGACGAAATCCCATCCGTCATCATCAGGCCGGAGTGTTTCCTCCTGCTGCTTCCAGGAGCAATGCGTGGTCTGAAAACAGGATAGGCTGATAGGCTGAAAACAGGAAATAAAGATTTGCCCCATGTTTGGGGCCTAGCAAGGTAATCTAAATAGTTAACATTTCACACACACACACACACACACACACACACACACACACACACACACATAGGGACGCGGTGGCTCAGTGGGTTAGGACGCTGAGCTTGTTGATCTGAAGGTCGGCAGTTTGGCAGGTCGAATCCCGAGTGCCACGTACAGAGCGAGCGCCTGTTACTCGTCCCAGCTTCTGCCAACCTAGCAGTTCGAAAGCACGTAAAAAATGCAAGTAGAAAAATAGGGACCACTATGGTGGGAAGGTAACAGCGTTCCGTGCGCCTTTGGCGTCCAGTCATGCTGGCCACATGACCACGGAGACGTCCTCGGACAAGCGCTGGCTCTTCGGCTTTGAAACAGAGATGAGCACCGGCCCCTAGAGTCGGAAACGACTAGCACGCTTGTGCGGGGGGAATCTTTACCTTTACCTTTATATATATAAAAGGAAACTGGGAGTCCGTGAGTTCTAGTCATCAGGCACAAAGCCCAACAGAGATATCTCTCTCAATCCTAGGAAGATGAGGGCAATGCCACGCCACTTCTGAAATATTGCCAAGAAAACCACAGGGACCTTTGCAGGCCGTGACCCTGGGTCAACACGGAGAGCGCCAGAAAAACCAAAACAACCAAACAGAAATAACAAGGAGAGGGAGGGGGAACGATGGATGAACCCAACTATGAAAAAAATTCACCTAGAGAACTTTAAAACGGTGAGGTCATTTGCTTTTCTCCTTTCCCAGTTGCTGCTGGTCCGGCCGCTGACCATCGGGGAACCTCAGAGCAAGAGGACTGGTGTGATGATCCCAGCACCATTCACCAGCGCTTGGATGCTATCCAAGAGGTAAGAAGATGCAATGGCCCAAGATGCAGGATGCTTATCCCCACCTACCTGCCTGTGCAAAAGAGGCTCCCGGTTCCATGGGGGAAACTGAACCGCAGAGTTCTGGAACTGGGTTGCAGGAAATGGAAAAATAGGAAATGGGGGAAAAAAATCAGAAGGTCTAGAGCAG
>NC_139518.1:98171923-98199423 GCF_947247035.1 Vipera ursinii
TTGTGGACCAGGGGAAGGAAAATAGGAGGAGGAGGAGGAGGAGGAGGAGGAGGAGGAGGAGGAGGAGGAAGAACATTGCGGGGTCCTTGGTGCTCTTTGATCTTGGTTGTTTTCTTCCAGATGTTTCATTACCCAACCAAGTAACATCATCAGCGCTGATGATGTTACGTAGTTTGGTTAATGAAACATCTGGAAAAAGATGTCCCCAAGCTCAGAGAACACCAAAGACCTCTCCTTATCCGGTATCTGGCAAAACTCACTGGCCATTACAATCTTGGCTGGCCGAGTGCTTCCTTCAATTCTAGAACCGTTCCCAAAGCTTGCCCATTATAGGACACATTTCCACCTTGGTGCGTGTTTGGATGCAAATATCGGAAGTGTAGACTAGTAGGCCATGCCTTCTTCTGTGCGGTCATTCTTCAACACCACCCAGATAGATATATAGGTGGAGAACGTGGCTTCTGCTGCAAGGCTGCCAAAGGGATTAAGAAAAGAGTTTTTAATCTCCCTCTTCCCGCCCCTTTACGGTCTTGTCCTATACCTGCCCACTAGATGATCAATATTTCCCATCCCTGTCTGGAAATGAGAGACACATCTCGGACGCAAACCTCTTAGCTTGGAATCCAGAGGTGGCCTCAGATCGTGCCTTCAATATTCATCAGCAACGTAACCAAAATCTAGTTATTTCATTTGTGGGTGTTTCTGACTGTTTGGGGAGGGCTTTTTTTTTTAAGGGTGATGATAGGAATGGAGGGAGAGGTTTAATCCTCACAGGAAATCCCTGCAAAGACAGATGGGACTCTGTTCCTTCCTGGTGGAAAGAAAAACAAAGAGAATGGATAGCCTGATTGGCCTGGAGCCACCACGGATAGATGGTGTTATCGGGAGGCTTTTAAACGCACGCCCCCGCTGCGTTTCATTCCCTTGCGGAGACGTGGTTGTGAAAAGGCCACCAGAGAGAGGAAGTTTCCTACACTTGTGAAGGAACGCCACTCTCGCTGTTGTTCCTCGGGGAAGGCAGGTGCAAGAGAAAAGCGAACCCTTTATTAAATCCCTTGTGCCTGGCTGGACTGACTTTGGAAGTTTCCTGGCTTGGTTTCGCTCCAAATCAATCTCGGGTTTTTTGTGAAGCCTACAGCTGACTCGGTTCAGCTGTTCTTTTGGCACACTTTCTGCCTGTGACCCAGTTAAGAGCATCTGCAAATACAGCTGCTGTGTGTACGTGTGCGTGCAAACACACGCTCTTTTTTTTTTTTGAACTTTTTTTTTATGGAAAAGTTTTATAAAAGTTACAAAAAAATCCCCCAAACCAAGCCACCCTAAACCCCCTCCCCTCTCCCTCCCCCACTTCCCAGAGCTGAGTACAGGGTTACAAATATAGTAATCATAATCTAACTAACATTAACCAACTATATAAATAACCAAGTTCACAATGCGCTTTAACTCCCCTTTAACATAAATACAAGCAAAATAACAGTATACATAATAATAATAATAATAAAAACAGAAACAAATTAAAATCCAAATTATTAAACAATACAATATCCAAGTTATTAAACAATACCAGTAATAATAATAATAATAATAATAATAATAATAATAATAATAATAATAATAATAATAATAATAATACCACCATATAGTTAAAACTAATAAAAATTCCACTATAATAAACTATTAATAATAATAACAATCTAAAATTTACTCATAGGCTCTTTTTTTTAAAAATCCCATTTATATCCCGCCCTTCTCCGAAGACTCAGGGCGGCTGACAATCTAAGAAGCACAAATCAATGTGCTTAGCAGTAGCCTTCATTCTATGTATATGCCTGCTTATTAGGGCTTTCACACACACCCCAAGAGGCATTATTACAAAGTCAGCTTAATTGCCCCCAACAATCTGGGTCCTCATTTTACCTACCTGGGAAGGATGGAAGGCTGAGTCAACCTTGAGCCTGGTGGGACGCGAACCTGCACTAATTGTAGGCAGCTGATGTTACTTAAGGAGGCATTAGCCCACTGCTCCACCAAGGCTCTCTTGAGGGGCTCCTCCCAACCCATGGGTGGCTTCAGCTAGAGAAAGCTCAGTGGCTTCAAAGTTCGGCAGTGTAAACCACAGAGAGGTGGAAGAAAGCAAACAAACAAAAAAACACACAACAGCTTCTTTGTCCCAGTGATGGGACCTGAGTTGAAGAATTTTTTTGCTCCCCCTTATTTGAAAGTTCCTTGTCATCTTTGCAAGCCAACTGCTCATCGTCTGAGAGGATGGAAAGGAAAATAATGTTCTCGTACACTAGACCCGCCTGGGAAATGTTTTCATTATCTAATGAAGACCACAATGTAAAAAAAGAAAGAAAAAAAAGAGACATTGAGACACTAGAAAGAGTGCAGAGAAGAGCAACAAAGAGGATTAGGGCACTGGAGGCTAAAACGTATAAAGAACGGTTGCTGGAACTGGGTATGTCTAGTTGAAGAAGAGAAGAAATTCCCTTGCCAACATAGCCTTTGTTGAGAATTGTGGTGGGGCTGGAATTTCCACCCATCTGGAAATTGCCCATCTGATTGCATTAGCTTTTTTTTTCCAATTGTTAAGACTTACAGATCGCATGTCCCCAGTTTAGACTGGAGGCTAAAACATATAGGGAATTGGGTATGTGTAGTTTAACAAAGAGAAGGACTAGGGGTGACATGATAGCAGCCTTCCAATATCTCCGGGGCTGCCACAAAGAAGAGGGAGTCAAGCTTCTCCAAAGCACCTGAAGGCAGGACAAGAAGCAACGGATGGAAACTAACCAAGGAGAGAAGCAACCTGGAACTAAGGAGAAACTTCCTGACAGTTAGAACAATTAACCAGTGGAACAACCTGCCTCCAGAAGCTGTGAATGCTCCAACACTGGAAATTTTTAAGAAGAGATTGGACAACCATTTGTCTGAAATGGTGTAGGGTTTCCTGCCCAGGGAAGGGAGGTTGAACTAGAAGATCTCCAAGGCCCCTTCCAACTCTGTTATTCTGTTCTGTTCTAATGAAAAGGAGAGGGGGAGAGACCTAATTGGCATCTTAAAATGTGCGTGCGCTAAGAAAACATGTCGAAAAAAACTCAAAAATTAAAATATATCCTGCTGTGCTTCCTAAGGCTCATTAGACTCCAGAGAGCCTGCAAACTTTGCTTTGGAATGAGGACTCAAAAATAAAATCTCTCCACAATCCTAGAACCTCTTTAATAAGGAACGACTGCAAAATGATGTGCAGGAGCAGGTGTGTGTGTGTGTGTGTGTGTGTGTGTGTGTGTGTGTGAGAGAGAGAGAGAGAGAGAGAGAGAGAAGTGATGTCACGTGAACGAATGTGTCGATATTTGTGCAATGGAGTTTGTGAATATCAGAGTGGCTTCTCAGCCCATTCGTGGTTGTGATCCTGCACAAGTTTAGGTTACACGCAGTCCTCGACGTAGCAACATTTGCCAAGTGACCCTTTGAACTTACAATAGGTAAAGGTAAAGGTTCCCCCGCACATGCGTGCAAGTCGTTTCCGACTCTAGGGGCCGGTGCTCATCTCCGTTTCAAAGCCGAAGAGCCAGCGCTTGTCCGAGGACGTCTCCGTGGTCATGTGGCCGGCATGACTAGACGCCAAAGGCGCACGGAACGCTGTTACCTTCCCACCGGAGTGGTCCCTATTTTTCTACTTGCGTTTTTACGTGCTTTCGAACTGCTAGGTTGGCAGAAGCTGGGACGAGTAACAGGCGCTCACTCTGTTATGCGGCACTCGGGATTTGACCCGCCAAACTGCCGACCTTCTGATCGACAAGCTCAGCGTCCTAACCCACTGAGCCACCACGTCCCTTTTGAACTTACAATAGCACTGGGGGAAAAAGGGCTTTTTACACTTACGACCGTCTCGGTGTCCTCACAGTCAGAAGATTGGCACCTGACATGCATCCCAGAGTCAGGTCATTGAAGTATGCAAACTTCCCAGTCAATTCCCAACAAGCAAAGTCAGTGGGGGATCCCGGATTCATTTAATGACTGCATGATTCACTTAAATGACTGCCAAAAAAAGTTAGTAAAATCTGGCTCAATTCACTCAATAGCCACTTTGCTTAGCTAAAGAAATTCTGGTCCCCATTCTGCTCATACATTGAGGGCTAACCTAATACTATAATAATAACAATAACAACAATAACAATAATAATAGAGTTGGAAGGGACCTTGCAGGTCTTCTATCCCCTGCTCTGGTAGGAAACCCTATACCATTTCAGACCAATGGCTGTCCAGTCTCTTCTTAAAAACCTCCAGTGTTGGGAGCATTCCCCACTTCTGGAGGCAGGTTGTTCCACTGGTTAATTGTTCGAACTGTCAGGAAGTTTCTCCTTAGTTCTGGGTTGCTTCTCTCCTTGATTAGTTTCCATAATTAGTTTCCATGATGATGATGATGATGATGATAAGGAGAAGAAGAAGAAGAAGAAGAAGAAGAAGAAGAAGAAGAAGAAGAAGAAGAAGAAGAAGAAGAAGAAGAAGAAGAAGAAGAAGAAGAAGAAGAAGAAGTTGGAAGGGACCTTGGAGGTCATCTAGTCCAACCCCCTGCTCAGGCAGGAAACCCTATACCATTTCAGACCAATGGCTGTCCAGTCTCTTCTTAAAAACCTCCAGTGTTGGGAGCATTCCCCACTTCTGGAGGCAGGTTGTTCCACTGGTTAATTGTTCGAACTGTCAGGAAGTTTCTCCTTAGTTCTGGGTTGCTTCTCTCCTTGATTAGTTTCCATAATTAGTTTCCATGATGATGATGATGATGATGATAAGGAGAAGAAGAAGAAGAAGAAGAAGAAGAAGAAGAAGAAGAAGAAGAAGAAGAAGAAGAAGAAGAAGAAGAAGAAGAAGTTGGAAGGGACCTTGGAGGTCATCTAGTCCAACCCCCTGCTCAGGCAGGAAACCCTATACCATTTCAGACCAATGGCTGTCCAGTCTCTTCTTAAAAACCTCCAGTGTTGGGAGCATTCCCCACTTCTGGAGGCAGGCTGTTCCACTGGTTAATTGTTCTAACTGTCAGGAAGTTTCTCCTTAGTTCTGGGTTGCTTCTCTCCTTGATTAGTTTCCATAATTAGTTTCCATGATGATGATGATGATGATGATGATGATAAGGAGAAGAAGAAGAAGAAGAAGAAGAAGAAGAAGAAGAAGAAGAAGAAGTTGGAAGGGACCTTGGAGGTCATCTAGTCCAACCCCCTGCTCAGGCAGGAAACCCTATACCATTTCAGACCAATGGCTGTCCAGTCTCTTCTTAAAAACCTCCAGTGTTGGGAGCATTCCCCACTTCTGGAGGCAGGCTGTTCCACTGGTTAATTGTTCTAACTGTCAGGAAGTTTCTCCTTAGTTCTGGGTTGCTTCTCTCCTTGATTAGTTTCCATAATTAGTTTCCATGATGATGATGATGATGATGATGATGATAAGGAGAAGAAGAAGAAGAAGAAGAAGAAGAAGAAGAAGAAGAAGAAGAAGAAGAAGTTGGAAGGGACCTTGGAGGTCATCTAGTCCAACCCCCTGCTCAGGCAGGAAACCCTATACCATTTCAGACCAATGGCTGTCCAGTCTCTTCTTAAAAACTTCCAGTGTTGGAGCATTCACCACTTCTGGAGGCAGGTTGTTCCACTGCTTAATTGTTCTAACTGTCAGGAAGTTTCTCCTTAGTTCTAGGTTGCTTCTCTCCTTGACTAGTTTCCATCTGTTGCTTCTTGTCCTGCCTTCAGGGGCTTTGGAGAACAGCTTGACTCCCTCTTCTTTGGGGCAGCCCCTGAGATATTGGAAGACTGCTATCATGTCACCTCTCATCCTTCTCTCCATTAAAGTAGACCCAATATTTGGTTTCCCCTTCTTATAATTTTAATGGCTTTTTTTATCAGAAGGAAAGTGGACATAAAGATGGGAAAAGGAGAACGTATGTATTATTGGGGTTCATCGCACAGCCAGATTTTCAGACCGGATCTGGCATTTTCATTTGTCTATCCGATCCTTCCCAAGGATCCAGGAGAGGCAGATGTTACTATTTGCTATTTGCAAGCTGTAAGCTGTTTCGAGTAAAGCTGCCTTTTGCAATTGAGGGATGTTGAATTTGTCAGTGCCGATGAGGTTCAAGAGGTGCTCCAGTTGACTTGGGATTGCATCCAAGGTGCCTATTATCATCAGGGCTATCTTTGATTTCTTTTGACACAGTCGTCCTAGTTCTATTTGCAGGCCTTTGTATGTTGTTATCTTCTGCACTTTCTTTCTCTTCTCTTTTGCTGTCTCCAGGCACTGCCACATCCACTCTCCGGACATTTTTTTTTCTTTTGTCCTTCTTATTGACAGTGGTAAAGTCTGCTTTATAGGGACGCGGTGGCTCAGTGGGTTAGGACGCTGAGCTTGTCGATCAGAAGGTCGGTAGTTTGGCGGGTCGAATCCCGAGTGCCGCGTAACAGAGTGAGCGCCTGTTACTTGTCCCAGCTTCTGCCAACCTAGCAGTTCGAAAGCACGTCAAAATGCAAGTAGAAAAATAGGGACCACTCCGGTGAGAAGGTAACAGCGTTCCGTGCGCCTTTGGCGTCTAGTCATGCCGGCTACATGACCACGGAGACGTCCTCGGACAAGCGCTGGCTCTTTGGCTTTGAAACGGAGATGAGCACCATCCCGTAGAGTTGGAAACGACTAGCACGCATGTGCGGGGGAACCTTTATCTTTACCTTTAAAGTCTGCTATGCGGCATATTGTTGTTGTTATTTTTGTTTTAAAAGGAGAGTCAGCAAGAGCACAATTTAAGAGAGTGCAATTTAGGAGAAAGAGAATTATTCTGAACATCCATGATCCTGATCAAGAGATAATTTTAGTACTTAGTAATAGTAAATATGGCAGGCATTGAGAGCTTTTATGGGATGATTTTGATTTACAAGCTTTAGGAGTCCTGTTTGGTAAGGGGCACATGAAGGCCAGACAAGGAACAATGGATGCAAACTGATCAAGGAGAAATTCAACCTAGAAATAAGGAGAAAATTCCCAACGTTGAGAGCAATTAACCAGTGGAACGGCAGGCACTTTATCAGAAATGGTATAGGGTCTCCTGCATGACCAGGGGCTTGGACTAGATGATCTCCAAGGTCCCTTCCAACTCTGTTATTCTGTAAATTAATTAACGATTGCCAACCATTGAATTATTTTCCCGATTTGTTTTTAAGGAACCTTTTTGGCTGCAAAGAGTGGGCGTTGCCACGGAAGCCAGGATTGTGCTCCCCCCCCCACTGCCAGCAGAATTTAGAAAGTTTAAAATATTCATATTTGGGAGAAGTGTCCTGTTGCCATCACGTGCTCAGCCGTGTCATGTCACGTGGCTCAAGTGAAAACTTTTCCTTTTATACAGCCTTGGCATGCACAATTAATGCTCAGTTAAATTCCCCAGTAATTTAACTTGTGGAGGAAATTGCATTGGAAACAATATATTTGTAAGTGGTGTTTTAATGCACAGCTTAAATAGCCAAAACCTTACAGTGCATACAGCATTGCAATGTAATGTTGCTATTCTATTTTTTGATGCTGAACGAAGCACGCCTTGGTGCTTTTTTTTTTCTTCTTCCTTGAAAAAGGGGATAATTATATGTTTACAATTGCCTTTCAATCCTCCTGCTTGAACTACTCTTGACTTGGACATTTACTTTTTGAAACATAGTGAGCTTTTGTCGTGCGGAAAGTGTCCCTCATTCGCTAGGCAATTTTACCCGAAAAAAACAACACCTCTTTATTTTCTTGCTCCCCACCCCCACTTATCAACTATATCCTGTCTTGGCCTAACTGGGATTGAAGGGTGATGATTATCAACATAGGTGGAATATTTGGAAAAGGGCAAAATGAGGATAAAAACATAGCAATTGGTTTAAGACAGCACAAGGGAAGGAAGGAAGGAAAGAAGGAAGGAAGGAAGGAAGGAAGGAAGGAAGGAAGGAAGGAAGGAAGGAAGGAGAGTGGGAGAGAAGGAGATGAGACAGAGAGAGGAAGAGAGAACGAGAAAAAGAAAAAAAGAAAGAGAAACAAAAAGAAAGAAAGAAGCAGAGGGAGGAAGGAATGGAAGGAAAATAAGAGAGGAAAAAAGAAAGAAAAAAGGAAGGAAGGAAGGAAGAAAGAAAGAAAGAAAGAAAGAAAGAAAGAAAGAAAGAAAGAAAGAAAGAAAAGCAGAGGGAGGGAGGGAGAGAGGGAGGAAGGAAGGGAAGGAAAAGAGAAAGAAAGAAAGAAAGAAAAAGAAAGAAAGAAAAGCAGAAGGAGGGAGAGAGGGAGGGAGGGAAGGAAAAGAAAAGAAGAAAGAGAAAGAAAAAAAGAGAAACAAAAAGAAAGAAAGAAGCAGAGGGAGGAAGAAAGGAAGGAAGGGAAGGAAAATAAGAGAGAAAAAAGAAAGAAAAAAGAAAGAAAGGAAGGAAGAAAGAAAGAGAGAGAGAGAAAGAAAGAAAGAAAGAAAGAAAGAAAGAAAGAAAAGCACAGGGAGGGAGGGAGAGAGGGAGGAAGGAAGGGAAGAAAGAAAAAGAAAGAAAGAAAAGCAGAGGGAGGGAGAGAGGGAGGGAGGGATGGAAGGAAAAGAAAAGAAGAAAGAGAAACAAAAAGAAAGAAAGAAGCAGAGGGAGGAAGAAAGGAAGGAAGGGAAGGAAAATAAGAGAGAAAAAAGAAAGAAAAAAGAAAGGAAGGAAGGAAGAAAGAAAGAAAGAAAGAAAGAAAGAAAGAAAAAGAAAGAAAGAAAGAAAGAAAGAAAGAAAAAGAAAGAAAGAAAAGCAGAAGGAGGGAGAGAGGGAGGGAGGGAAGGAAAAGAAAAGAAGAAAGAAAAAGAAAGAAGGAAAGAAAGAAAGAAGGAGGGGAGAGCAGACCGACTCTGAATGGGTTCTGTTAAAGAGAACTCAGAAAACTGCATGGCAACGTCTGCCTATGTGACTGGCATGCTGACCAAAGCAACTGGGAAGGAGAAATAAAAAGCTCCATTATGCGCCAGCCTTTCTTTCCGTCTGACTTTTCCCACCAAAGTAGCTGCCTCCTTCACAAACCTCGCTGGCTGCATGAAAATCAGCGGCACCCCAGTTAAATCACCATCTGAAAAGAAGCAGTTGTTCCGTTGGGGAACGGAAGGCTTGAAAGGACGCCCCCCTTTCCAGTTGTTGTTTTGCTATGGCTTATCAAATCTGCCAAGGATCCTCCAGCGTCATGTGTGTGGAGTTTGTGGAAGAGCCGGCCGCTCGATATTTCCGGATCAAAACAGTTAACTGGACGCTGTCGTAAATAAATCTGCCGATTGGGGAGAAGTTTGGCACTGTTGCAGTTATCGGTCTGCCCCGAGGGCCCAGTTGCGTTAGGGATTCTGGCCGAGTAATCTAGGATTTACTGAATCCATGAGCTGGCATGGCTGCCCAACTTTCCTTAGAGAGGGACATTTCAAAAAGGCAACTTTTGGCACTTATAAAGTGGGTGGAAAGGAAGTTCTGAGCTAAGCTTCTGCCAAAAACTTTGCAGGAGAAACTTTGCAGACCCCCTGCCCAGGGCGGTGTCCACGATGGGGCAAAGGGGAAAAAAAAGTCAAGATGCTATCAAAGTCTTGACCCTTACTTAGGTGTGGTGGTAGCCATCGCCTTAACTTGTTTGACCCAGCCTTGTAGACACCCCTGCTAATTCTCATGGTTTGAATAACCCCTAGTCCTCCATCTTAGCACCCAGAAGGAACCATGGTTGTTCTGGAACTCCCAAGCAACCCTCTGACCAAATTCAACAGTTTGGAAATGATGGTGATGATGAAGATTGATGATGATGATTGATGATGAAGACTGAAAATGATTAATGATGATGATTGATGATGACTGTTAATGATAATTGATGATGGTGATGATGATTGATGATGATTGATGATGATTGAAGATGATTGATTATGACTGATAATGATAATTGATGATTGATGGTGATGATTGATGATAATGATGATGGATGATGGTTGATGATGACTGATGATTGATGATGCTTGATGCTTGATGATGCTTGATGATGATGATGCTTGATGATGATGAATTGGATGTTAATATGCCAAAATACAAAACACCAGCCTCAAAAGATCCTTAATTCCAACTACAGTATTTTGGAAATTTTCTCAGGTAACAAAAGCACTTGGTTATCATTAAACTATAATCAAAGCAATGGTTTTCCCAGCAGTGATGTGTAGCTGTCAGAGTTAATTTTACTAAATTTAAATTTATATACCGCCCTTTCCCGAAGGACTCAGGGTATTTAAAATCAAACAGTACAAAATACAAAAGTTAAAAAACAATTTAAAAAGATTAAATTATCCCTTAACTAAAAACCTCAATTAAAAATTCTCAGCCTGGGCTGGAGGGCTCAAAGAGCCAGGTCTACAGTTGGACCATAAAGAAGGCTAATGGCTGAAGAATTGATATTTTCTCATTTGGGTTTTACTGTTTGCGCATCTGCACGCAGAGTCGTGCACGTGCACATTTCGCTGTTGCTCCCTCTCCTTCTGTGCCACCAAGCCAGAAAGATTGGGGTCGCCCTGCCCTGGGAGATACCCAACCTGAATTAAAATGAACAGAGACCTTTGCCTGCTTAAGTAGTTCTTTATAGCAGTGGCCGTGGACTAGTAACCGGGCTGCGGCATGCCAGTAACCGGTCCACACAAACAAGCGAAGCCCCATCCGTGGGATGCAGGCAGCACACAACACCACGCACCCTCCGGTCCGCGAGAAAAACGTCTCCATGTAACCGGTCCCTGGTGCCCAAAAGGTTGGAGACCTCTGCTTTATAGTATCTCTCAGTCTGATTATTTCCTTGCCAAGAAAAAGTTTTGCCCACCCCATCAGATTTGCCTGGAACTAATGAACTCCAGAACTGGCTTACTCGTTTTAAATGATGCTAAATATTATCAAGTCCGATGCATCTTTTTTTAGTTAACCGATGCTATTAATCTTCAGGCATCATAACAGCCGGAAAGACTGCCAGTGTAACTTTTCACAGCCAACGAGAGCGGATGTTGGATTAGGGGGAAAAACCAAACCAAACCCCCAAACTATTATGCTTTGGAAGTTTGAGAAGAAGAGGAAGGCCCGAGGAGGAATGAGATGGTGAGGGATCAAGAAGTTGCCCACGATACCTTCAGAGGAGCTCCAGATATCACCATGGAGACATGAACTTTACAGATAGTCCTTGCCTTACAAACGGTCCGTTTAGCGACTGTTCAACCTTTCAACAGCCTGGGGAAAAAAATGACTTAGGACAATTTTCACACTTCACAGCCATTGCAACATCCTCGGGGGGGGGGTCGCAATTTGGGGGCTTGGCAACTGGCCTGTATTTGCGATGGTTCCACTATCCCACGGTCGTGTGCTCACCGTAGGGGTCCTTTCCCACAAGCAAAGTCAGCGGGGGAAGAAGCCACATTTGCTTAACCCCTGCAGCGATTCCCTTAACGGCGGTGGCAGGAAAGGTGGTGAAATCACGGGCAGCCCTCTTAGCAACTGCCTCGCTTAGTGACAGACGTTTTGGGCTCTCAGTTGCGGTCGTACGCCGAGGACTCCCTGGAGTTTATTTTTATTTTATTTATTATTCCATTTATATCCCGCCCTTCTCCGAAGACTCAGGGCGGCTTACAAACTTAGCAGTTAATTCATTTGGTTCGGAGCTGAATCTGATTCAGTGACCTTGCCCTACACTCCCCAAGTTCTAGAATGTGCAAAAAAAAAAAAAAAAGAGTTGAACGAATTAGTGCATGTTCGAGTCCCACCAGGCTCAAGGTTGACTCAGCCTTCCATCCTTCTGAGATAGGTAAAATGAGGACCCAGATTGTTGGGGGCAATTAAGCTGACTTTGTAATAATGCCGCTTGGTGTGTGTGTGTGTGAAAGCCCTAATAATAAGCAGGCATATACATAGAATGAAGCACATTTGATTTGTGCTTCTTAGATTGTAAGCCGCCCTGAGTCTTCGGAGAAGGGCGGGATATAAATGGAATTTTTTTAAAAAAAGAATAGGATATTAACAAAGGAGAATAGCCGATCCTTTTTTTTTTTTTTAATAATTCCGCCCTTTTTTCTCCTGATTAAATCAGAATTTTTTGCCTGCTATATAAATTACATTTATTTCTTTTTGCCACTCCGGCCTATATTATTCAAACGGGACTCTTATCTTTTTCTGCCCGTCTGCTTCCAACATTCTTTTGCGCTCTGATCAGTCCAGGAAACGGAGCCCAGAAACTTATTAAAGTTATCTACCCTCCAGACAAGAGTCAAGGGTGGCGGTATGTGTGTGTGTGTGTGTGTGTGTGTGTGTGTGTGTGTGTGTGTGAAGAAAAAGCTCCTCTTTTCTTCTTTTTTTTTAAAAAAAAAACTCAGAAAGTAAATCAGGAAAGAGAAAGACACAGAACAGCTGAACATTGCCCAAGAGAAAATTCAGACGGTTGAATGGTGAATGCATCTCCTTTCTTTGATATTTTGTCTTCTCGACTGGTTAAGTAAGCTGATAACCAAACTGCATCACAAAGGGTTTTTTTTTTCTTTTCCTGCTTTCCATAAGCCCTGGAAAGTCAAATGATAAGTCAAGAGATTGGAAGAGAAATAAAACATTGTAATGGGGAAAAAGAAAAAAGTTTTGGACAAAAAAAACAAAGTTTGGAATTGCTGACTGGTTTCCGTTTTGCTGAAGGAAAGAGTTGGGGAAAGATAGACTTTGCAGCTTTTCGGCTCAGTCTGTTGCATCTGGTCACAAAGCGTTGCAGAACTAAAAAAAAGATTTTGCCTAAATCCTTGGAAAACCATGTCCAAAAAAAAAAGAAAACAGAAAACAGAAAACAGAGCAGAGGAAAAGAAATGAGCTGTGTCAATATTTGAGATAACTATTTGTTGGGACGCATGCAGATCACGCTGGCAGTTGGATTGCAAACGTTGAGAAGGTTGGGTTTGATTTTGGGGTGTCAGCAATGAAATCATGGCATTTTAACAAGGTTAGCTTAGTGCTTAGAAGAAACAGTTAGCTCCTCCTGTGAACAGAACATGAGAAAGCAGCAGTTAAGAGGATCCGTTTCCCCAACATCATTCCTCGTTTCCTTCTGATTCTTTCCTGCCTACGTTGGAGATTTTATTCTATTTATTTATTCTGTTCGAATATTTCTATAGCTTCTCCATCTTCGGCAACTCTGGGCAGCTCACAATATTTTTTTTCCACACCTGTAAACCTCCCCTGCCATCTTAAGTCTGTGATGTCTGCAGACAATAATGTTTTATGTGCAGTACGTGTCAGGTTTTCCACTTAGCCACACAATTGCGCCAGCGTTACTCAGGGATTTAAGAGAGCCAAATGAAACTCCGGAGCCGAGGTTTCAGCAAGCAAACAACTTTTATTTTGGATCCAAATAAGAGTTGGGTGACCCCATCTCTCTTCATGGCTGGTAGAGAGATGAAGGCAACAGCCAGGAAAGATGCCTTCCACCTTTTATACCTTTCCAGAACAAAGAGATCTGGCCTTGGTACTAGGAACCAAAAGGTACAGAAAAATAATTCCCAGATGATGACTCAAACACAACAACCCAGGCTCCACCATAACTCCTTTCCCCCCTCCCCTCACCATGCTCTTTTCATGTAATCAATCCCCTGTACCTAAAGCATGAAACATTTGCTTTTATATAACTAATTTCCCAATATAAAGCTCCTACAAAGCTGCTTGCACATAAACAAAGATAAATATATACGATTACAAAGTATCACTACTAATATCAATATTACTAGTATCCAGCTTAAGCATAATAAAATCCCTAACAACAGATCATGGAATGTTGTTTATAATTGGACCGTGTAAAGAAACGTATAGGTGTCTACAGGCCCATTAAATGCAGAAATACAGACATAGGGCTGGGAAATGGCTTGGTGTTTTATTATTATTATTTATTAACAGTGCTTTTTTTTTGTCAAAGAAAAAGGTGCCGGAACTCACACGTGTCATACAACCCACCTTGCCTACCCTACAAGGTTCCATCCAAAAAAGGTGTCGGAACTCCGTTCTGAGCGTTCTATGAGAAAAAAAGCCCTGATTATTATTATTTATTGGATTTATATACCGCCCTTCTCCCGAAGGACTCGGGGCGGTGTACAGGGCAATTAAAACACAATATACAATATAAAAAGTTAAAATAAATTAAATTAAATTTTATTTATTTTTATTTTAATTCCATTTATATCCCGTCCTTCTCCAAAGACTCAGGGCGGCTTACAAGCTTAGCAGTAGCCTTCATTCTGTGTATATGCCTGCTTATTAGGGCTTTCACACACACCCCCAAGCGGCATTATTACAAAGTCAGCTTAATTGCCCCCAACAATCTGGGTCCTCATTTTACCTACCTCGGAAGGATGGAAGGCTGAGTCAACCTTGAGCCTGGTGGGACTCGAACCTGCACTAATTGCAGGCAGCTGGTGTTACTTGAGGAGGCATTAGCCCACTGCTCCACCAAGGCTCCATTACTTATTAGCCCTAATAAGTAAAATACATTTTAAAAGTTAAAAATTTAAAAAAAATTAAAATCCCAATCCCTCAGTCCAGGTCGCGGCGAAAGGAGTGAAGGTCGGGAGCCATCCGGAGCTCAACAGGGAGTTGGTTCCAGAGGGCAGGCGCACCCTGACCAACGGCACCCTGAGGATGCCCTCTCTGTGGGAGTGCACAGGACGATGGGAGGTTGACGCCAGCAAAAGGTGCTCCCATAAATAATCCGGACCCATGCGATTTACGGCTTTTTTTTTTTTACACTAAATGGAGGGCAAGGAAAAGATGGGGAATGTGATACGGGTTTTTCAGCTCAGCTGGTTCACTTTCAAGCAATGGTGTCCATGAGGAAGGGCTCAAAATTGGCAAGATGGCTGGTGGGCCATTGCAATCAAGTTCCTCCCCTTATAAATGTGCAGGCGATAGCAACAAACTGGGGGGCAGCCTCTGACTACCTCCTACCTACCATCTTGCTAATTTTGATCTCCCTGTAGACATCAGCACTTCCAGTTCTAGAATTGACTGGTTTGGGGATAAATAACTTGGTTGTTTTCTTGCAGACGTTTCATGACCCAGCTAGACAACATTATCAGTGCCAGCAAGGATAATGAAATGCCTGCAAGGAAATAACCAAGCTCAGAGAGCACCAAATGCCCTACAGATATTTGTTCATTTATTCAAATTTCCCAAGCCACGTCTCTCAATCCAGTTGACTTCGGAGCGGCTGTGTGTTCTCTTAGCTTGAAATGTCAAGTCTCATTTGCAGCCAAGTGGTTTGAGATGCTGTGTAAACAACGTCCACCTGGTTCATCCTTTAGGAGTTCCAAATTGGAGCTAATTCCACTGTCCCAACATCCATTTGGTGCATTTTTTGTACATAAATTAACATTTATTTTTAAACATTTATTTAAAAAAGACAGGGAAGGGTTAGCCAGATATCCAGAGACATCAGTCAAATGAAATGGTCAGCTAAAAGCAATTTTCAGAATGAGGCACGGTTTAGTAATCCCGCTCTGATGGACACTGGAGCTTCCATTGATTCACCCTCCACCCTCCCACAGGCGAGTGACTGCAATTTCCCCAGAGGAAATGAAAACAAACAGACAAACCCTAATAAAATGTCCAGATCTTCCAAGATATGAGCAAATCCTTGGACAGCCTTGCAAAATTCCAGAGTTTTCGTAAGATCTCTCTGTGGTGCCTCTCGACAACTTAGGAGTGTGGTCTTCTTGTGAGTGAAAGTGACTTCATGGACACACCCGTGCAGTTGGACGTTTGAAATGAAATGGACGTTTGTCTTTTTTTTCTGGGGTTCTTTCCTGATCAAGCCTGATTTCCTGAGATCTAATCAACTCCAACCGTAGTTTGGACCAGATGAGATCTGCTGGCTAAAGTGCCGGAACCAGGGATGAAAAAAGTTTGACCATCTCTAGCTTTGTGCATAGCAGTCCTTTCCAGCTAGAGATGGACAAACTCTTACAACCATGTTGTATATCCTCGGCAATTGATAACATGTAAAATTGCCATTTTATTTTATTTATTTATTTTTTAAAAAATGTTGCTTCTTTAATATTGGCTCTTTTATGACTTGTGGACTTCAACTCCCAGAATTCCTGAGCCAGCATGGCTCAGCTTGGAAACCTGTCCCTTTCCCCTCAGCATAGCTGGCTCAGAAATTGTGGGAGTTGAAGTCCACGACTCATAAAAGAGCCAAGGTTGCCTACCCCTGGCCTAGGCTGTTGAGTGGGCGGTTCTACACTTGCAACGTATGGTAACGTACTAGATAAACGTTAGGAATGAAGATTTAAGGTCAAATAAAGCTGGTTTATTGCTCATGCCTATCCACAAGAACCTAATTCAGCACTAAATAATTTAAATTTAGTCCACACTAAGTTGGCCCTAGATAAGACTCAATGCCATTCATGGGGGTAGGGGTGGGGAACTGGATTTGAATCGCTTGTGGGAATGTAACGATTCCATGTTGATTCCTCTCTTGACTCCGTCCCTAGGCTCTGCCTCTCTCTCCCCTACAATAATATGGCAAACCTACGTGTTGGAGGATAATTTATATGATTTCTACCTCCTCATCTGCATGGGGCCAGAGTCTTGCAAAAATGTTTTCCTGGGTGTTTCTCTCTCCAAGTCATGAAGAGAAACAGTCTCTTAGCTATCCCACAGAGCTATCCCATCGTATTGAGCAAAGAGGCTTCCCTGACAGATATTACGGTGCAAAATAAATCCAGCTTGCAAAAAAACAACAACAAAAACTTTAATTCCCCCCCCTTAGGAAATTGAAACTATTTTATTTATGTGTGCTATTTATTTTTGTGGATGTGATTGCACTCCTCTGCCATTTGATCAATCAGTGTCGTATGGAAGAGTGCCACACTTAGATGATAGCACTGCCAAGTTACAGCAATCTCTATAAACGCCTTAAAGAAATGGAAAGAATGAACATTCTGGATCATATTGTTTTGGAAACAGAGCAGCTTGCTTGATTTTCTGCCTACTAATCTATTTGCTACTAAGTCTTTGATCAGCATAACTGCGCCGTTCCTTGGGCAGATAGTAAATTTCTTCTGCTTTGACCTCCAGACTGATCTCTTTTAAGACCTGCCATTTATGGTCCCTCTGGTTTGGCAAGGGTACAGAAACGGTCCTGAAATTATATATAAACAAAGCTCCAGCTCAAAGTAGAATTGCAATCGCAAGATTTTTTTTAGCCAAACATTTAATCACCACGGAGGTATAACGGGCTCCATAAATGCTGCATTTATTTATTTATTTTTAACACATAATTTCTGTGCCTTTTTCTTCCCCTACTGGACTTAACAAAGTCCTTGCTTTGGTCTCACCTTCCTCTGTTCCTCTCCTCTTCTAACATTCAGAGAATCAGAAACACCAGTGAAATGTTCTGGCTATTTTTAAATTTGAACACAGGCGCAGCCTAAATGATAGGCCCAGAAATGAGTTCGGATTTGTACACCTCTGGATTTGGAAAAAAGCCAAAGATCCGATCTCTTGGCAATTCAACCACACTAACAACAAATAAGCCTCTCTCTCTGTGTGTGTGTGTGTGTGTGTGTGTGCGTGCGTGTGTGTATGTGTGTGTGTGTGTGTATGTGAAGTGTAATTTGCAGAGTGCTATTTTTGTCCCTTGTACCAATGAACCTCTCTTGAGTATTTGTAGCTACTAGATTAGATTAGAGTAGAATAGAATAGAATAGAATAGAATAGAATAGAATAGAATAGAATAGAATAGAATAGAATAGAATAGAATAATAGAATAGAACAGAACAGAATAAGAATAACAGAGTTGGCAGGGACCGTGTAGGTCACCTAGTCAAACCCCCCACCCAAAGAAATGGGAAGCAGAATCCTTGAAAGTTTATCTCACAGCAGTTAACAAACTAGGGCTAAGTCACAGTCCTGTTTTTTGCCTGCTCCAGACGGGAGGTAGAAAACATTTTGAACTGCCAACATTGTGAGTCTGAAAAGCTGCTTTTTTGAGTTGAAATACAGTTGTTTTGAACTTGCAGAGGATTATGTTGTCCATGCTGAATGATACTTTGAGGACGTTTGAGTGAGGAATTGGTGTTTTGAGTTGGAAACAATCCTGGGGTTTTTGGAGCAAGCCATTTTGGCCTTGAAACATGACTCTTTCAAACACAACATGAGGTATTCCTGTTTGGATTCGAAGCATTTTGGGTTAGACCTAAGTGTGCTCAGTTGCAACCCTTCCAGTGGAAGCCGTCGTTTAAAGGTGTCATGGTGTTTCTTCAACACAGGACAAAGCTATTTCAGTAAAGGATAATTCCCAGGAACTTCGATACCAAACATAGATATGTAGCAGATGCCTATAAACAAAATTTTAAATCTTTGACCTAAGAGCCATGGTGCTGCAGTGGTTAGAATGCGGTATTGCAGGCTGACTCTGCCCTCTGCCAGCAGTTCGATCCTGGGTGGCTCAAGGTTGACTCAGCCTTCCGTCCTTCCGAGGACAATAAAATGAGGACCCAGATTGTTGGGGGGCAACAGGCTGACTCTGTAAACCGCTTAGAGAAGGCTGTAAAGCACTCTGAAGTGTATATAAGTCTAAGTGCTATTGTTACTACCCCAGTATTACTACACCAGTATTATTTTTTTGAAAGGAAGCATTTGCCAACAATAAAATAATAAAGGTCAGTGAAGAATCAAAGGTTAGCCAAACATACTGTATGGCAACAATAACGCAACTTAAAATTCAAGGTGCTGGTGATGACCTCTAAAGCCCTACATGGCATGGGTCCGGATTATCTTAGGGAGCACCTGCTGCCAGCATCAACTTCCCATCGTCCTGTGCGCTCCCATAGAGAGGGCCTCCTTAGGGTGCCGCCGGTTAGGGAGTGCCGGCGGGTGATCCCCAGAGGGAGGGCATTCTCTGTGGGCGCGCCTGCCCTTTGGAATGATTTACCTGTGGAACTCCAGACTGCCCCCGATCTGCGTTCATTTCGCCGGGACCTGAAAACCTGGCTTTTTGATCTATCAGGCCTGTACTGAAGGGGTTTTAGCTTTTTAAATATTGTTTTAATTGTTGGGCTTTAATTAATTTGTTGTTGTTGTTAGTTGCGAAGTCGTGTCCGACCCATCGCGACCCCATGGACAATGTTCCTCCAGGCCTTCCTGTCCTCTACCATCTTCTGGAGTCCATTTAGGCTCACGCCTACTGCTTCAGGGACTCCATCCAGCCACCTCATTCTCTGTCGTCCCCTTCTTCTATTGCCCTCGATCTTTCCCAGCATTAGGCTCTTCTCCAGTGAGTCCTTCCTTCTCATTAGGTGGCCAAAGGATTTGAGTTTCAACTTCAGGATCTGGCCTTCTAAAGAGCAGTCAGGGTTGATCTCCTCTAGGACTGACCGGTTTGATCGCCTTGCAGTCCAAGGGACTCGCAGGAGTCTTCTCCGGCACCATAGTTCAAAGGCCTCAATTCTTTGGCGCTCAGCCTTTTTTATGGTCCAACTTTCACTGCCATACATTGCAACTGGGAAGACCATAGCCTTGACTATACGCGCTTTTGTTGTCAGGGTGATGTCTCTGCTTTTTAGTGTGCTGTCTAGATTTGCCATGGCTTTCCTCCCAAGGACCAAACGTCTTTTAATTTCTTGGCTCCATCCCCGTCTGCAGTGATCTTGGAGCCCAGGAAAATAAAATCTGTCACTACCTCCATTTCTTCCCCATCTATTTGCCAGGAATTGAGAGGGCCGGATGCCATGATCTTGGTTTTCTTAATGTTTAGTTTCAACCCAACTTTTGCACTCTCCTTCTTCACCCGCAACAAGTGGCTCTTCAGTTCCTCTTCACTTTCTGCCATTTAATTAATTTAATTCATTTTAATTTTATATTATCTTTTTATATTGTCTTTTATATGCTGCCCTGTAAACCGCCCTGAGTCCTTCAGGAATAGGGTGGTAGAGAAAACTAATTAAATAAATAAAAAAAAATGTGATTCTAAAAAGTAGCCCAAGAGTCAGCTGTAAACTGACTTTTTCTGCTATACCATAGTGCAGAAAAATAAAACAATTAAAACAGAGTCAGTTGGGTGGAGTGGTTAAGGCACCAGGCTGGAATCCAGGAGATGCGGGTTCTAGTCCCACCTTAGGCATGGAAATGAGCTGGGTGGACTTTGAGCCAATCAGTAGGAGACTGTGAGTTCTAGTCCCACCTTAGGCACAAAAGCTGGCTGGGTGATTTTGGAGCAGTTCTTCTTTTCTCCCAGCTCACCTCACAGGGTTGTTGTTACGGGGGAACAACCAGCATAATGAGGGAGTGCTGTGTATATTCGCCAACTCGAATTATTTACAAGTAATAAAGATGGGATTAAAATCATATATGTAAAATATAATAATAATATAATATAATATAATATAATATAATATAATATAATATAATATAATATAATATAATATAATGTAATGTAATGTAATGTAATGTAATGTAATGTAATGTAATGTAATGTAATGTAATGTAATGTAATGTAATATAATATAATAAAATTAATATAATATGATTTACAGTATAGTATAGTATAGTATAGTATAGTATAGTATAGTATAGTATAGTATATAAGGGACGCGGTGGCTCAGTGGGTTAGGACGCTGAGCTTGTCGATTAACTGCTTGTTGGCAGTTTGGCGGGTTGAATCCCGAGTGCCACGTAGCAGAGTGAGCGCCTTTTACCCGTCCCAGCTTCTGCCAACCTAGCAGTTCAAAAGCACGTAAAAATGCAAGTAGAAAAATAGGGACCGCTATGGTGGGAAGGTAACAGCGTTCCGTGCGCCTTTGGCGTCTAGTCATGCCGGCCACATGACCACGGAGACGTCCTCGGACAAGCGCTGGCTCTTCGGCTTTGAAACGGAGATGAGCACCGGCCCCTAGAGTCAGAAACGACTAGCACGCATGTGCGGGGAAACCTTTACCTTATAGTATAGTATAGTATAGTATAGTATAGTATAGTATAGTATAGTATAGTATAGTATAGTATAGTATAGTATAGTATAGTATAGTATAGTATAGTATAGTGAGATTCTGGGTCTAAAATCTATTCTCTGATGTTGCTTTATTCCTAGTAGCTAACGCTGGGGCTGGCTATCATTTTGGAAAGATAATTCCATTTGGCCTAATTCAGAAAAAGAAAGATGCTTAGGCTGAATTTCTTCAGGCCCACTTTAAAATGTTGTTGATTAATTTTACAGAGGCGAATCCTGTCTGTCTTGCTTCTGAATGCCTACAATTTAACCTGGCGAGTCCACCCAGCTCCAGTTACGATAACTTGTATAACCGACACAGGTTCTCCCTTTGGAACTGAGGGGGGGAAATGAGGAACTTGTGAAATTTCTTGAAATGCTGATGGATAAAGTCTAGGCAGAGTTGCACGTCTATAATTTTTTTCTCTCTCTCCTCCCTAACGATAAAAGCAAACATCCCTGATCTGAATTCCTCATGATTTAATAGACATATTCAAGGAGTGTTCTTGGCTTTGCTGTCTCTCCGGGATTTTTCTCCCTCCCCCCCCGCCCCCCGAAATTTCCAGTCTAGCCTCACAGTTAATATCTTAAATTGTTGAGAAAAGCCAAAGCTGGCTAGATGCTGCTGAAAACGATGTTTATTTTGTTGCAGGGGGCGGCAGTTGCTGTGAGGACGTTTCAAAATTGGGTGGACCAGAATTCATTTGGGAGGGAGTTTAAAAGAGATGAAATAAATTTCTTAAGCCCTGGCAAAATATAATGCCCCCTTAAAACCTCCGTGTCTCCTAAAAGGCAAAAAGCTGCAGCCTCATTGCAGTCCAGCTTTGCACTTTGGAGTTTCAGTCACAAGCCTCAAAACAGTCCATATGACCCGTTGCTTTCGCAAAGCATAGAAATAAACGTGACATTTAAGTTGTCACCAGGATGTATAAAAGATGTTGAGGCTCTAGAAAGAGTGCAGAGAAGAGCAACAAAGGTGATCAGGGGACTGGAGGCTAAAACATATAGGGAACGGTTGCTGGAATTGGGTATGTGTAGTTTAATGAAGAGAAGGGTGTGGGCTGACATGATAGCAGTGTTCCAATATCTCAGGGGCTGCCACAAAGAAGAGGGAGTCAAGCTATTCTCCAAAGCACCTGAAAGCAGGACAAGAAGCAACGGATGGAAACTAGTCAAGGAGAGAAGCAACCTAGAACTAAGGAGAAACTTTTTGACAGTTAAAACAACTAACCAGTGGAACAACCTGCCTCCAGAAGTGGTGAATGCTCCAACACTGGAAGTTTTTAAGAAGAGACTGGCCAGCCATTTGTCTGAAATGGTGAAGGGGTTTCCTGCCTGAGCAGGGGGTTGGACTAGATGACCTCCAAGGTCCCTTTCAAATCTGTTATTCTATTCTATTCTATTCTATTCTATTCTATTCTATTCTATTCTATTCTATTCTATTCTATTCTATTCTATTCTATTCTAGTCTAGTCTAGTCTAGTCTAGTCCAGTCCAGTCCAGTCCAGTCCAGTCCAGTCCAGTCCAGTCCAGTCTAGTGTAGTCTAGTCTATTCTAGTCTAGTCTAGCCTAGCCTAGCCTAGCCTAGCCTAGCCTAGCCTAGCCTAGCCTAGCCTAGCCTTATCATTATTCTATTCTATTCTATTCTATTCTATTCTATTCTATTCTATTCTATTCTATTCTATTCTATTCTATTCTATTCTATTCTATTCTATTCTATTCTATTCTATTCTATTCTCAAATGATATTCCATATATCCCAAGTCTTAATCCTGGTATGCAAATCCCATACCATCTCATAGTCTTCAAACCTCAAAATCCTGGCACAAACGGCAGGCGTTCATCTTGAAACCTTTACACATTGGCAGAAGTGAGCATTCTTCTCTCTTTTCCCTCTTGGGAGGGGGACCCCCTCCCCTCCTCTTTATACAATTTATTTCTCCGGGGATGCCAGAGGTCAACCTCCATGGGGTGAATTTTTAAAGTCCACCCCTCTGCAGAGTTAGAAACCAAACAGCTTAGAATGTAAGCGAATGGTGACAATTGCTTTGATCTGCCTCAAATATCCATCTGCTGAGGTTGCATTCGATCAGGAGATAAGCGAAGGTTACACCAGCAAACTGCTTACTCAGACTTGTTCTGCTCTATGTCCAAGGTTTGTTTGAAAGTGTAATTCCCTCCTAGCCTCCTCCCTTCCCAAAGGACCCCGTTTGGCTGCAATATTTTAACATTCCCAATTTTCATTCCTTTAGTTTGAGGATCCAGGTGATGTCATAATTTCCACCAAAAGCCCTTAATTTCCCAGGGGCTTATGTTTCAGTTTGGGCTGTTAAGACTCTTCCCCGTGCTGGAAATCGGCACAAAAGGATGAGATTCTTGACCCTTTGACAAGATTAGGCACTCAAGGCAACACGTTTGAGGTGCTTGTCTACCCTCCGCCCTCTAAGAGCCGTTTTGCAAGATGCAATTTTGAAACTCTCTTTGGAAGAAAAGACACTGCAATATTTTGCAGGCCAAAATAAAGCGCCGTTCGTCGACTCCTCGACGTCAGCCATTTTGCCATTGTTTTTATTGAACAAGTTTATATCGAAGAACAAGGATTGTTCAATCGTCCTGTGTAATCTCCCGCTGGCCTGGTTTACAATAACATGAGGCGATATTGTCTTTTTGTTTCTTTTTTTTTTTTTTTAGCTTAGTGAGATTTGCAGATCCGCCCATTTTGTGGCTTCTTGAAGGGAAGCAAGAATTTGCAACGCCAAGGTGTACTGCAGTGCACTAATATCCGAAAGGAATTGTGGTACGCTCAGGTGTTTGATTGTTTTACTTAAAATATTGATAGGGCCAACTGTCTTGTGGAGCGTAGCTCCGGGCAGCTAACGATGATAATAAAAATGCCTTTTATACACACTTAACCCCCACCCCATCCTTAATCCAGGTTGAACTGAGACATGGGGTGTTATATCCTTTGGGTAGTTCTACCAAACCTATCAAAATTCCAGCAAATGACTGGGGGCGCTGAGGGCTAAACCATATGAAGAACGTTTGCAGGAATTGGGTATGTCTAGTTTAATGAAAAGGACTAGAGGTGACATGATAGCAGCGTTCCAGTATTTGAGGGGCTGCCACAAAAAAGAGAGGGGTCAACTTATTCTCCAAAGCACCAGAAGGCAGGATAAGAAACAACGGATGGAAACTAATCAAGGAGAGAAACAACCTGGAATTAAGGAGAAACTTCCTGACAGTGAGGACAATTAACCAGAGGAACAGAGGTTGCCTTCAGAAATTGTAGGCGTTCCATCACTGGAGGTTGTTAAGAGAAGACTGGACAGCAACTTGTCTGAGATGGTATAGGATCCCCTGCTTGAGCAGGGGGTTGGACTAGAAGACCTCCAAGGTCCCTTCCAGCAGTATTCCTTCCTTCCTTCCTTCCTTCCTTCCTTCCTTCCTTCCTTCCTTCCTTCCTTCCTTCCTTCCTTCCTTCGTGTGGAACAGAAGTTGCCTTCAGAAATTGTGGGCGCTCCATCACTGGAAGTTTTCAAGAGAAGACTGGACAGCCACGTATCTGAAAGGGTATAGGATCTCCTGCTTGAGCAGGGGGTTGGACTAGAAGACCTCCAAAGTCCCTTCCAACTCTTTTCTGATTGATGGATGGATGGAAAGAATGCCTTTCTAGTCATCTCATCCCACCTAACTTTCCATGAATTCTTTCTTAAATAGCCTTTTTTAAGTTGGTGCCAAGTTAGGTTGGACTAGAAGACCTCCAAGGTCCCTTCCAACTCTCTTATTCTGTATTCTGTATAAATTTGGGAAGAAAAGAGAATAATAAAATGCATGATTCAGGAATCCTTCTGAGGGATCTCTTTCCATGCAGATGGTGGTGGTGGGGAAGTAATATTTAGAATAGAATAATTAAGGGACATTGGAGGTCATCTAGTCCAAACCCCTGTTCAGGCAAGAAACCCTATACCATTTCAGGCAAATTGTTGTCCAATCTCTTCTTAAAAACCTCCAGTGTTGGAGCATTCCCAGTTACTGGAGACAAGTTGTTCACAATTTCTGAAGTTGACTAATTGTTCTGTCAGGAAGTTTCTCCTTAGTTCCAGGTTGCTTCTCTCCTTGATTAGTTTCCATCCGTTGCTTCTTGTCTTGCCTTCGGGCACTTTGGAGAATACCTTGACTACCTCTTCTTTGGGTCAGCTCCTGAGATATTGGAGCGTTGCTATCATGTCACCCCCTGGTCCTTCTCTTCATTAAACTAGACATACCCAATTCCAGCAACTGTTCTTTATATGTTTTAGCCTCCAGTCCCCCGATCATTGTTGCTCTTTTGCTGATGGTCCCAATTTGGATCTTAATCTGGACCTTTCCCCTCCCCCCTTTTTAATTAAAAAACCCAACTTAGTCACACAGACACAATTAACTATGTTTGAGTTTCCTCTCCGGAGACGTAACGTTGGCCTGAAAAGCTTTCTTTCCTTTGTGTGTGTGCATAACGGGAACATGTGTGAGTAAGAGCATGTGAGTAATATCAGCCCAGAGAGGTGGAGAAAGGATTTTGGAAAGCTCCCAGTAGGCTAACATCCATAACACTTCCTCTGGTCGTTTTTCTTGCCAAGGATGAATTTCCCTCCTGCAATACAGCGTCAGGAGGGATGCTCTCAATACAATCTCCATAAATCAGAGGAGACAACTCGAGATAACCAAGGCTTAGTCGAGCAATCCAGAAATATTTCCCTAAGTAGTTCTTTCCAATTCCAAAAGAAGGAAGCTAAGGTTGATTGACCAGGCGGTGAGTCTGGCTGGGCCTTCTCAATCTTTGCCTCTTCGTCAGGAAGGCCGTACCTGGCTCTCAAGAAGGAAGCACGGGGCAGCGCAACAAACCCTAATCCAAAATCCCAGGAGAGAAGTTTTGTTCGAGGAGGGGGAGAGGAAGTGGGCCACGCCAGGCGAACAGCAGGAAAGGCTAGGAGTGAAGTTCATCTGAAGGACAGCAGGAGTGTCGCCAAGGATGCAGATCGCCTATGGCAGGGGTAGGCAACCTCGGCTCTTTTATGACTCATGGACTTCAACTCCCAGAATTCCTGAGTCAGCTATGCTGACTCAGGAATTCTGGGAGTTGAAGTCCATGAGTCATAAAAGAGCCGAGGTTACCTACCCCTGGCCTATGGTGAAACTGAGATTGCAGAGGGCAATAAGAGAAGCGCTCTTGGTCTCAGGGGACTGCAAAGTTCCTAGGGATGTTCTCTGGGTGCTTTTTTTTGGAGAAAAAGGAGAAGTTAAATTTTTCCTCTTTGCCTACTGTGATTCTCAGAATTATTCTCTCTCTTCCTTGCCAGATGGGACGGTCACTTTTAAAAGAAGCTGCATGTAAACCAAGAAATGCTTCCTTTTTGCTCCCAGTTTACAGAATCATCACTTCAGTAACTGATTCTTTTCTCTCTTTTTTTTATGAACCAGAGTGGTAGAAATGTAAGGGAAATGGCACAGAATCACATTGCTGGAAGGGACCTGGGAGGTCTTCTCGTCCAGCCTCTTGCCCAATTAGGAGAACTTACACCATTTCAGACAAGTGTCTGTCCAGTCTTTTCCTGAAAACCTCTAGCGATGGAGCACCCGCAACTTCTGAAGGAAAGCTGTTCCGTCAATTCATTGTTGTCACTCAGCGATGGAAATTTTTGTGGTTGTAAGTTGAGGACTATCCGTACGCTAAATACTTTGACGGGAGCGCTCCCTTTCTGCGCTCCGCTCAACCTGGCAACGAGCTTGCCTTGAAAAAGCCACGGACGGGGAAGAAACGGCAGGATTCGTGAAGTCAGATGGAGCAGATTAGGTTTTTCGATCTGACCTCCGGTTCTTAAAAGAGTCCTACTGGATGGAACTGAACTGAGCTTCTTCAGAGTTGCAGCCCTAAACTTGAGTTGAGTTCTGGAGGAAGTTCAGACGGAGGTTGCTTCCTTTTCTTGCAAAAGTTTTCATTGTGTACAGTTTACACAAACCAAAGGCAGGGAACTTGGAAGGTTCTGCATTTGATTCCCTACCACTCAAGATGAAACTAGCGTCCTTCCACCAGCCAGGAAGGAGAAAAAAAACAAAACACCAAGACTTGAAGAGAAGGAAGGAGCAGATCAAAAAACGGCCTGTGAAATTAATCGGAGTCCTCTTTAAAGAGCTCCAAAGAGGCTGTCTTTGTCCTCTGGGGATGTCTGTCATCTCAACCGGTCCATGCTGATAACCCAGAACTCTTGTTGTGTTAGCCATCTTGACTATCTCTTTCATTCACTGCCTTCCCTTTTATTTCCCTTAGTCGGGAAGAAACAAGAGAAAGCTCGAAACAACCAACATTTCCTTGTTCAACTGCTGAATCTGTAAAAAAAAAAACCCAAACAAAGCAGAAAACAAAGGAAATAAAGCAAAGTGGGGGAGGGGGAGACACCAGAGGTCTGGCCCTTTGTGGCAGGCAGCCCAGCAACAAAATGGCTGTCAAAG
>NC_139518.1:98201923-98231923 GCF_947247035.1 Vipera ursinii
CATGTGTGTGCGCACCCGTGCCTACACACCTTCACAATAATGCCTTGGTTCTATAAAAAAGGGTTGCTGGGATTGGGTATGTGTAGTTTAATGAAGAGAAGGGTGAGGGGTGACATGATAGCAGCGTTCCAATATCTCAGGGGCTGCCCCAAAGAAGAGGGAGTCAAGCTATTCCCCAAAGCCTTTGAGGGCAGGACAAGAAGCAATGGATGGAAACTAGTCAAGGAGAGAAGCAACCTAGAACTAAGGAGAAACTTCCTGACAGTGAGGACAATTAACCAGTGGAACTACCTGCCTCCACAAATTGTGAATGCTCCAACACTGTCTGAAATGGTATAAGGTTTCTTGCCTGATCTGGGAGTTGAACTAGAAGACCTCCAAGTTCTATTCTATTCTATTCTATTCTATTCTATTCTATTCTATTCTATTCTATTCTATTCTATTCTATTCTATTCTATTCTATTCTATTCTATTCTATTCTATTCTATTCTATTCTTTCAGTCCCCTACAACACTCCCAGTTTCTCATTTAGCCTCTTAGGAAAATCATTTGTCTACCCTTGGATGTCCTTGACAGAGAGAAGAATTGCCATGGGCCGTCTTCTATATATTGCCCTTCTTTTAATTCTCAGGATTTTAATTTCTCAGTTCAGCCAGAATTTGAAAGCAGGTAGGGCTTTGCAAACAGAAAGGAATATCCTAGAAAGACAAGGTCTTTTTTTATGCCTTTGAACTTAGACTAAAGCAAGCAGGCATCTCAAACAAGGGAAAACTAGCCAGGGAGCAATTAACAAGGCATAGTTAACTGACCACAGCAGCAAAATAGAAGCAGATGTGGATCTAACTTCTCTGTATGGTTTCTTTTTGTAAAATTCAGAACAGAGTGTCTAAGGCCATTGTAACCCGCCATAAATAAGCAATTACTACTTATTTTATGTGTTTGACCTTTGCTGACGTTTTAAAAGGTGCTGGAACTCACACATGTCATACAACCCGCCTTGCCTACTCGGAACTCCGTTCTGAGTGTTCTATGACAAAAAAAAGCCCTGTATATATGGACTGGACTGAAGGGGTTTTAGCTTTTTAAATATTGTTTTAATTGTTGGGCTTTATTAATTTAATTTATTTTAATTTTATATTATCTTTTATATTGTATTTTATGCTGCCCTGTAAACCGCCCATATATATATTCATATTCAATAGCTCTTTGGGTGCCAAGAATGTCCTGGCTTGTGTGTGAGGTGTGTGTGTGTGTGTGTGTGTGTGTGTGTGTGTCTATGATTATTATTTTTTAAAAAATGGTTCTCATCTGTAACCACGCGAGGATTGTTGAAAGCCGGAGCATCAAATAATAGCTCTTTGTGTCCGAATCGCGTTGCTTTTTCCATTTCCTGAATGCCTTAATTCATTCTTCTTCCTGGGGACTTCCAGATGGGTGGCGGATTTCAGTGCCCATAATCCTCCAGCCTGAAGTTCACTATATCGGAAGAGGAGGGCCAATCTTGCTTATTTCAGGCAAAGAAATAATAATAATAACAACCACAACAACAACAACAATGGTGATGATGATGATGATTATAATTATAATTATAATTATAAGAGCCTTGGTGGCGCAGTGGGCTAATGCCTCCTTAAGTAACACCAGCTGCCTGCAATTAGTGCAGGTTGGAGTCCCACCAGGCTCAAGGTTGACTCAGCCTTCCATCCTTCCGAGGGAGGTAAAATGAGGACCCAGATTGTTGGGGGCAATTAAGCTGACTTTGTAATAATGCCGCTTGGGTGTGTGTGTGTGAAAGCCCTAATAAGCAGGCATATACATAGAATGAAGGCTACTGCTAAGCTTGTAAGCCGCCCTGAGTCTTCAGAGAAGGGCGGGATATAAATGGAATTTAAAAAATAAAATATAATAATAATAATAATAATAATAATAATAATAATAATAATAATAATAATAATAAGTTGGAAGGGACCTTGGAGGTCATCTAGTCCAGCCCCCTGCTCAGGCAGGAAACCCTGTACCATTTCAGACAAATGGCTGTCCAGTCTCTTCTTAAAAACTTCCAGTGTTGGAGCATTCACCACTTCTGGAGGCAACTTCTGTTCCACTGGTCGATTGTCCTCACTGTCAGAAAGCTTCTTTTTTATTTCCAGGTTGGTTTTCTCCTTGATTAATTCCTATCTGTTGCAACCTTATATGTTTTAGCCTTCCTTAAATGTTGCCTCCATTGATCTTAACGGTCTTTCTAAGCAGACCACAGTAAGAGGTATGGAACCAAAACTGGGTGCAATTTACGTTGGCCTGTTGCAAGCTCAAAATTAACAGCAATCCCTCCCAACCCCCCCCCCCCAGCCTAAGGGAGGATTGTAACACAGCTATCATGGCAATGAAACATGAACTTCTGGCGTAAGAGAAATGGCCGCAGTTGTCTCTGATACAGTTATTTATATCGTTAAAACAAAGCTTTGTTTACAAGGAAGAAGTGGGCAAGAGAGCTTTGAACTCAGCTGGGTTGCTGAGAAGCCACCAAAGATTTGTTAGGGCCCCGGACCCCAACTTTGGTTTATTCATTTGATTTTCCACAGGAATCAAATAAATAGATTTACACGAGTGGCATTTGAGGATGTTTATTTACACCTCTCTCTCTCTCTCTGACAGCCTGGTTGGCATCTAATTATCGTGGTTATCTCTCTACTGATCAGTCTGTTACCCTTCTGTCTCTCCCTTGATTCTCATGGAACAAAGATTCACAGGCCTGGAAATGGGCCTTGGAGGTCCTCTAGTTCAACCCCCTTATCCCCTTATACCTGTTCCGGACAAATGACTAGCCAATCTTTTCTTAAAAACCTCCAGCGTTGAAGCACCTACAACTCCGAGAGGCAGGCTATCCCATTGACTGCTTGTGTTCACTGTCAGGAAACGCTGTGATTCATTCATTCTAAATCTCTTCCCCTTTTTCACATTAAGTTGACTCCTGAAGGTTAATTGCCATCTTTCTGAAGGTGTGGGCGATGCATTTTCGTATTTGCTATAAATGCTAGTTTTATGAGACTGAGGAATTTTAGACCCTGAAAGAAGAAGTCTCTACATTAACCTTCTAGATGACTTGGCAAATATCTATCTCTGTATCTCTATCTCTATCTCTATCTATCTCTATCTCTATATCTCTATCTCTATCTATATCTATATCTATATCTATATCTATATATCTATCTATCTAATCTCTATATCTATCTATCTATCTATCTATCTATCTATCTATCATCTATCTATCTATCTATTTCTATCTCTATCATTCGCTATATCTCTATCTATCTATCTATCTATCTATCTATCTATCTATCTATCTATCTATCTATATCTCTATCTATATCTCTATCTGTATTGTCTCTATTTCTATCTCTGTAATTCTCTATGTATTTATTTCTATCTATCTAATCTCTATATCTATCTATCTATCTATCTATCTATCTATCTATCTATCTATCTATCTATCTATCTATATCTCTATCTGTATCGTCTCTATTTCTATCTCTGTAATTCTCTATGTATCTATTTCTATCTATCATTCTCTATGTATCTATTTCTATCTATCATTCTCTATGTATCTATTTCTATCTATCTATCTATCTATCTATCTATCTATCTATCTATCTATCTATCTATCATCTATCTATCTATCTCTACGTATCTATGTATCTATGTATCATCTTGAAAAAAATCATGCTAGGGCTTATATTAAGAGCATCCTGGAAAAAAAAATCATCCTGGGGCTTATTTGCTTATGATTGTGACTGTCTCAGTTTCAAGCGTGGCTTTGGTTTGAATGCAGAATAAATCAGAAGCGGCCATCAGATTTTTCTTTTTTTCTTTCCCAGGCCTTGAACAGCAGTCTGTACAAGAGTGGCTCTCCGTACGGCTCTCTTAATAACATCGTGGATGGCTTAAATTCCCTGACGGAACATTTTTCGGACATTTCCCTTTCATCCGATGCCCGGAAGCCGAGCAAGAGACCCCCGCCCAACTATCTCTGCCATCTTTGCTTTAACAAGGGACACTACATCAAAGACTGCCCACAGGTAAGGATCCTACAATCCTGGAGGCCTATTTCCTGCACCGATACCCACAAAGGAGGTGGGGTACATGTAGTCTCCGACTTACGACCACAATGGAACCCCAGGATTTTCAGTTGCTATGCGAGACAGTTGCTAAGTGAGTTGCCCCCCCCCCCATTTGTCACCGTACAGATAGGGCTGCAAATGGAACCCCGAATTTCTCTGGGAAAGCGAAACATTTGTTAAGTGAATTTTTGCCCCCATTCGACAGCTTGTGTTGTTAAGCGAATCACTTAGGTTGTTAAATGAGTCAAACTGTGGTTGGGTGAAATCCGGCTTCCCCCATTGACTTGGCTTGTCAGAAGGGGGAATCACGTGACCCCAGGGCAGGGGTAGGCAACCTTGGCTCTTTTATGACTTATGGACTTCAACTCCCAGAATTCCTGAGCCAGGCAGAATTCCTGAGCCAGCATGAATTCTGGGAGTTGAAGTCCACAAGTCATGAAGAGGCCAAAGTTTCCCCCATGCTGGCTCAGGAATTCTGGGAGTTGAAGTCCACAAGTCATGAAGGGGCCATAGTTCCCCCATGCTGGCTCAGGAATTCTGGGAGTTGAAGTCCACAAGTCATGAAGGAGCCAAAGTTTCCCTCAGGTTGGCTCAGGAATTCTGGGAGTCCATGAGTCAAACACATAACTTACTAACTTGAAATCTGTGGCTATAGAGTGCAACATCAGCCTGGACAGCATCAGCCTCTAGCAGAAGTGTCATGTGTCATAATGGTGGCATTATGTAATTTCAATCACATCGTGACCCAAAGGACATGCAGTCCCGTTGCCTCCTTTGCGTAGCAAGGTCACGTCTGTGCCATGAGATCATTGTTCCTCCCGTAGACACCGATGTGAGAACAACTTGTTTTGCAGGAGACGGGGCGAAGCACAGAGTTGGGAAAGTTCCTTTAGGAATATGGAAATCCTTTTTATACTTGTATTCCATGAATAACTTTCTTAGAACATAGAACAATAAGAGTTGGGAGGGACCTCGGAGGTCTACTAGTCCAATCTATTGCTGAAGCAGGAGAGCCTATATGATTTCAGACATATGGCTGTCCAGCCTTTTTTTTTTTTTGAAAGCCTCCAGTGATGGAGCACCCACAACTTCTGGAGGCAAGCTGTTCCACTGGTTAATTGCTCTCACTATTAGGAAATTTCTCCTTAGACCTTGGTTGCTTCTCTCCTTGGTTAGTTTCCATCGGTTGTTTCCTGTCCTGCCTTCAGGTGCTTTGGAAAATAATTTGCCCCCTTCCTTTTTGTAGGAGCCCCTCAAATATTGGAACACTGCCATCATGTCACCCTCCTCGTCCTTCTTTTCACTAGACTACACATACCCACTTCCTGTAACCGTTCTTCATATGTTTTAGCCTCCAGCACCCTAATCCTCTTTGTTGCTCTTCTCTGCACTCTTTCCAGAGTCTCAACATCTTTTTTTTGTATTGTGGTGACCCGAACTAGATGCATTATTCCAAGTGTGGTCTTACTAAAGCTTTGTAAAGTAGTACCAGAACTTCATCTGATCTTGTTTCTATCCCTCTATTAATGCAGCCTAGGATTGCATTGGCTTTTTTGGCTACTGCCGCACACTGTTGGCCCATATTTATGGGACTGTCCACTAGGAGTCCAAGATCCCTCTCACAGTTACTGGCATTAAGTCAAGTTTCACCTAGTCCAGGGGTAGGTAACCTCGGCTCTTTTATGACTCATGGACTTCAACTCCCAGAATTCCTGAGGCAGCATGGCTCAGCTTGGAAACCTCAGCATGGCTGGCTCAGGAATTCTGGGAGTTGAAGTCCACAAGTCATGAAGGAGCCATAGTTCCCCCTATGCTGGCTCAGGAATTCTGGGAGTTGACGTCCACAAATCATGAAGGGGCCAAAGTTTTCCCCATGCTGGCTCAGGAATTCTGGGAGTTGAAGTCCACAAGTCATAAAAGAGCCAAGGTTGCCTACCCCTGCCCCAGGGGGAGGGGGGGACTCTGCAACCGTCATAAATGTGAGTCCGTTGCCAAGTGCCTGGATTTGGATCATGTGACCATGGTGAATGCTGCAACAGTCGTAAGGACGAAAACTTCTCCTAAACCCCTTTTTTTTGTTCAGTGCCGTTGCAACTTTGAATGGTCACTAAGTGAATCGTCATAAGTCAAGGACTAATTCCTTAAGGGTAAAGGACAACCTGGTGTGGACCACCGTGGGAAAGGGATGCTCTGATATTATTTCTCTCAAGGCTGCTGCTCTTCCCCCGAAGCCCTTCCAAGTGAACATATTTTATGATTTCTCCAAGTTGGAGGGAATGTCCGAACGCTTCCAGGGTGACTCACAATTTCTCAGCTGAGACAACACCCTACTTGCCATGATCCGACACGGTCGTAGTCACGCCAGGTTGAAACTTCTCACCCGCTCTTCCATGAGATCTTCTTCTGCGAGTTAATGCAGAATATTGACATTTCAGGAGAGGCTTCGAAAAATAATGCTGAGATCTCAGCAGGATCGATCGATCGATCGATCAGAATGGAGCTGGAAGGGACCACGCTGACCTTCAGCTAACTACCAAAGGGTTCTTTGGCTGTGTGTGCGTTGTAAAGTACATTTGCAGCATGAAGGATCCAAGTAGAATGTCCCAAAGGTGCTTTTTTCAGGAGGCCACTGGTCTTCCTTGTTGTTGTTGTTTTTGAAGACGTTTCGCTCCTCATCCCAGAAGCTTCCTCAGGTTCTGACTGGACGGTGGGGAAGGGAAGGATTTATACTCCTTGCAGACAGCCGGTCCTTTGCATCCTTTTAGAGAGTCTTTGAGGCCACTTGGAAGTTTACCTGTGTCCTCAGGGTCACCTGAGTAGTGCGCCTGGCTGAGGAATTCTGGGAGTTGAAGTCCACAAGTCACAAAAGGGCCCAGTTCGAAGACCCCTGGTATAAAATAACCTGAGCTTGTTGTCCTTAGCTAAGATTGGGCGAATTTGGGACTCAGTTTAAGTAGGGATTAGCCTGATCAGCTTTTTTTTTTGTTTTAATTTTCCCTAGCGCAAAGTCAGTTAGTGCAGACCAGAAGCAAAAAAAAGGGGGTGGGTGCCCAAAGGGGCCTCTACTAAGCATTGAGAAATAGGCACCTCTGGGTACCAACTTCAGGCAGGATTTTGAACAGGCAATGCCACACTTTGTTCCACTAAAAAAAAACAACAACAACAACTGTGGGCTTTCAGGAAGTGTGAGCAGATGTCAGCCATTTTGGTGTTTTGATAAGTGTTGGATTGTTTCCTCCAGAGCAACAAAACAGGCATGGATGTGAACCAGTTCATAGCCTGGAAAAAGCCCTTATGAGCATCGTTAGAAGTTCACCTCCCATTAATGAGGGCTTTAGACCAGCGTTTCCCAACCTTAGGAACTTGAAGATGCGTGGACTTCAACTCCCAGAATTCCCCAGCCAGCATAGCTGGCTGGGGAATTCTGGGAGTTGAAGTCCACACATCTTCAAGTTCCTAAGGTTGGGAAACGCTGCTTTAGACTGTGCTCATTCCCTGGCCCAGGGACCTATTTAATATTTATGATGTGTGTGGGAGAGAAGGAGGGAAGATCACACAGCCCCAGTTTGATTTCCTCTCATCTTTTTTTCCTCTCGAAATTTGGATAAACAAAACGAAACAAAGCCCGACGTGACAAAGGTTAAGTTCTTTAACACACTGGCTTATTTGTTGCCTCCTGCCGCTCTCTCCGTCTTCTCAGCCCAGGTAGATTCGAGTCAAGATCTTATTAGCCTGTTGTTGACACAGATCAGCCAGCTGAAAAGCAAATGTTCTTGCCAGGATTTGATTTTATTTTCTTGAGCTTCTGCCAAAGCCTGCTTCCTCCGTTTTCGCCTTCTGGCTTTCTGACCCTCTTTTCTCATCTTGAGAGAAAGAAAGGGAGAGGGGGAGGGAAGGAAAGGAGGAGAGGGAGGGAGGGAGGAAAAAGAAGGAGGGAGGGAGGGAAAGAAAGAAAGAAAGAGAGAGAGAGAGAGAGAGAGAGAGGAGGGAGGAAGGAAAGGAAGAAAGAAAGAAAGAAAGAAAGAAAGAAAGAAAGAAAGAAAGAAAGAAAGAAAGAAAGAAAGAAAGAAAGGAAGGAAGGAAGGAAGGAAGGAAGGAGAGAGAGAGAGAGAGAGAGAAAGAAAGAAAGAAAGAAAGAAAGAAAGAAAGAAAGAAAGAAAGAAAGAAAAACAGAAAGAAAGACAGAAAGAAAAAGAAAGAAAGAGAGAAAGAGAGGGAGGGAGGGAGGGAGGAAAAAGAAGGAGGGAGGGAGGGAAAGAAAGAAAGAAAGAGAGAGAGAGAGAGAGAGAGAGGAGGGAGGAAGGAAAGGAAGAAAGAAAGAAAGAAAGAAAGAAAGAAAGGAAGAAAGGAAGGAAAGAGAAAGAGAGAGAGAGAGAGAAAGAAAGAAAGAGAAAGAAAGAAAGAAAGAAAGAAAAACAGAAAGAAAGAAAGAAAGAAAAAGAAAGAAAGAGAGAAAGAGAGGGAGGGAGGGAGGGAGGAAGGAAGGAAGGAAAGGAAGAGAGAGAGAGAAAGAAAGAAAGAAAGAAGAAAAGAGAGAGAGAGAAAGGGAGGGAAGATGGAAATGAGGGAGAAAGTGGGAGAGCAAGAAATAAAAGAAAAAGTGATAAAAGAAAGAAGAAAGAAAAAGACAGGAAGAAAAAAGAAATAAGAAAGAGAAAGTGAGAGAAAAAGAAAGAAAGAAAAGAGAAGGAAGGAAGGAAAGAGAGAGAGAGAGAAACAAAGAAAGGGAGGGAGGGAGGATGGAAATGAGGGAGAAAGTGGGAGAGCAAGAAATAAAAGAAAAAAACAATAGAAGAAAGAAGAAAGAAAAAGACAGGAAGACAGCAAGAAAAAAAGAAGAGAGAGAAAGAAAAGAGAGAAAGAAAGAAAAAAGAGGGAGGGAGGGGCTTTGTTATTCAACTATCAACATATGCTTTGGGGGAGTAAAAAAAATGTCGCTATTTGTTCCCACCGTTCGTGCCAAACTGCTTGAAACTCTCGTCTGACAAGCAGCAGGTAAGTTTCTTTCGTATTCCGTCTTCTCTCTGGAAGATAATAATTGCAAGAAAAGAGTTCCCGGTGTCACCGGGATTGGCTTTCACGCCTGGAGAATCCGTGACCGAGGGCATGTTGGCACCACGGGGCCAAACGATGTAAGAATGGGCCCTATTGTGTAGTGGGTCCGACGCAAGGAAGAGACGCCAGCCGGTGTGTGAGTTCAGCTCTTTATTGGAGGGGGGTAGTGAACTCAGGATGAGGGTTACCCGGCCTCCTTAAATACCTAGCCAGGTAAGCGGACAGCCAATGGGGTTGGCCCTAGGTTTCCCGCCGAAACTGGGTTTCCCGCCAAAACCGTTCAGGCCAACGCCCCCTGGTGGCTGTTGCTATGCAGGTGCCTGCATACATAACAGGCCCGCTTTCCAGAAAAACAGAGAAAAAGAGAAAAGGGTGTTGAAACAAAACGGAACGAAACAACGGATTGTCTCGGAAAGTTTCAAACCAAACTCACCTTCAGGGACAAACTCAAACGTGCCTTTGTAACAGGTAAATTGCAAAGGTGAAAAGATACCGATTGAAAAGAGCGGTTCAGTCCAACGGCAAGCGGATTCTTCTTCACTTTTACGGGTTTTCAAGCTTTCCTCTCATTTGTGCGTGGTTGGGGTTGTTTTTTGTTTTTTTTTTTAGCAATTCCGATACCATTCTCCAAAGGGTATTTCACAAAGAAGAAGGTCGTTCTTAAGTAGACGAACCCTCTCGGATTTATTTTGGCAGAACGGAAAAAGGACTTGGGAGGTGGAAAGGGGGGTGGGGGACCGAAAATTTGGTTCTCACGGTGCTCGAAAAACACCTGGCATCTCTTGGGAAATTGCCAGATTTCCCCCATCTGATGATGCAGATTGATGTGGACACAAAGCTGGGGAGTGGGGGGAGGAAAGCAGTTGCCGAGACTAGGCCTGGTTTACAATCATGAAAGAAATAATCACTTTTTTTTGGGTGCTAAATTATCACAGGGCGCTCAGAGGATCTCTGCTTAAGCCAGCCATTCAGGGAATTTTGCCCCCTTTGTCTTGCCCCAGTCCTTAAGTGAATCACTGCAGTTGTTAAGAGCCTTGGTGGAGCAGTGGGCTAATGCCTCCTTAAGTAACACCAGCTGCCTGCCATTAGTGCAGGTTCGAGTCCCACCAGGCTCAAGGTTGACTCAGCCTTCCATCCTTCCCAGGTAGGTAAAATGAGGACCCAGATTGTTGGGGGCAATTAAGCTGACTTTGTAATAATGCCGCTTGGGTGTGTGTGTGTGTGAAAGCCCTAATAAGCAGGCATATACATAGAATGAAGGCTACTGCTAAGCTTGTAAGCCGCCCTGAGTCTTCGGAGAAGGGCGGGATATAAATGGAATTAAAATAAATAAATAAATAAATAAATAAATAAATAAATAAATAAATACTAACACGCTTGTTAAGCCTCTGACCTCCGCTCATTCCGCCGGGACCTGAAGACCTGGCTCTTCGAGCTTTCTGGCCTAGACTGAGAGTATTAACTGGGGGGGGGTTTAATTGTATTTTTAATTGTAATTGGGTTATATTTCAAGGTTAGTGTAATTATTTTAATTGTTTTTAATTTTCGTAACTTGTTGCATTGTTTTAAAAAAAACCTTGTGAACCGCCCTGAGTCCTACGGGAGAAGGGCGGTATATAAGTTTAATAAAATAAATAAATAAATAAATAAATAAATAAATAGGAGACGATGCATTGTTTTAAAAAAAAACCTTGTCAACCGCCCTGAGTCCTATGGGAGAAGGGCGGTATATAAGTTTAAATAAATAAATAAATAAATAAATAAATAAATAAATAGGAGACGAGGTGATCCCGGAGCGCTGCAACCGTCATGCCAGTTTCCGAGCCTCTGAAATTTGATCACATGACTCTAGGGAAGCTTGTAACGGTTGTGAGACTAAAAAAAAAAAAAAGATGGCCTTTAGCCACTTGTAACTTCGAACGGTTGGTTGCTAAACAAACAAATTGTAAGTTGAGGAATATCTTTACGTACAGGAGGTTAAACCCCCCCTCCCAAAAAAAAAACCAGAATAGGAATTTACAGGCCAGGTTAGCATTCCTTGTACAGCCCACCGAGAAGGTGTTTTTTTTTTCCTTCTCTCTCCCCTGAAATGCATTTCTAAATGCTCAACTGCGCCATTCCTACTTCGGCACTCATGAGCTGCTAATGGGAACCAGATGTGAGATCTAAACCCCCCACCCCCCCACCCCTGTTTCTCTCCAAATAAAAACAGCCTTCTCTTTTGGTGCATCGGGTTTCTTGGAGGAGAAGATTCCTAGAGCAGCTGAAACTTTAGAATCCAAGTAGTAAAATAACACCGGGAAAGTTTCGAAACAAAGCGGGGTGGGGGTTGAATGGAAACGCGGATAGCAAATCACGGCTAGCAAATCTGGCGGTCTGTTTCCCCAAGAGAGGAAGGAAGTTCAGGAATTTTGCAATTCTTGTCCGGCTTCCAGTCCACAAAGTTAACTGTTGCCGTTGTTGTTAAGATTCCTAGGGATAGGAGAACACATATGATTTTATGCAACTATTAAAATCACACACACACACACACACACACACAAAATTAGACGACAGGCGATGCTTGGAGCGGAGTAGGTTGTTTTTCCCGAGTTAGGGCTGTCTAAATAACGCAGCCATTTCTTTGGAGAGTGTCCTATGACAGAGGTCCCCAACCCCTGGTCGGCCGCGGCGTGCCAGCAACTGGTCTGCACAAAAAAAGCAAAGCCTCATCCGTGGTATGCAGGCAGCACACAAAACCAGGCATTCTCCGGTCTGTGGAAAAACCATTCTCCATGGAACCGGTCCCTGGTGCCCAAAAGGTTGAGTACCTCTGTCATATGAGATAACTGGTATTGTGGTCCTCATCGTAAATTGGTTCCAGGATGCGCAATGAGAAACAAAAAAACGATGATTACCAAACAATTTTTTTCCCCCAGAAGCAATCAATCAATCCGAATAGAAGCTGGAAGGGTCCTCAGAGGTCTTCTAGTCCAACTGTCCAGCACCCCACTTGAGCAGGAGATCCTATGCCACCATTTCAGACAAGTGGTGGTCCAGTTTCTTCTTGAAGGCCTCCAGCAACAAGGCACCAACAAGTTGACTGTTCTTATTATCAGGAAGTTTCTCCTAGGTTGCTTCTCTCCTTGATTAGTTCCTATCTGTTGTTTCTTGTCTTGCTTTCTGGTGCTTTGGAGAATAGGTTGACCCCCTCCCTCTTTGTGGCAACCTCTCAAATAGCGTAGTGGGTCACAAAGTAGCCGACACTTGAGAAGTTCTAGCCGGCGCATTGAGTACCAAACAAACGATGAATACCGGGACAAAATTTGCACATCAAAATGCATTGAGTGCCAAATTCGATGAGTCTCAAAGCAACCGAGTAGCAAGGCACCACAGTATGTGATGCCTTGAAGTGAAAAAAAAAATGAAGCAAAATCGAGAGCTGAGCTGATATTATTCTGGTGTACAAGCTCTCTTTCCCCATATTTTGGGGTGTTCATTTGCTTGCTTCGAAGTTTCAACGGCGCTGGAAAAAAAGTGACATGGGACTGCTTTTCACAAAATTCAGACGCTTGGGAACTGACACACATTGGTTATGGTTGCAGTGTCCCGGGGTCGTGTGATTCCCGAGGACAATTAACCAGTGGAACAGAAGTTGCCTTCAGAAATTGTGGGCGCTCCATCGCTGGAGGTTTTTAAGAAGAGACTGGACTGACACTTGTCTGAGATGGTATAGGTTCTCCTGCTCAAGTGGGGGGCTGGACTAGAAGACCTCCAAGGTCCCTTCCAGCTCTATTCTATTCTATTCCATTCCATTCCATTCCATTCCATTCCATTCCATTCCATTCCATTCCATTCTATTCTATTCTCTATTCCACTCTACATTCTCTTCTACTCTACTCTACTCTACTCTACTCTACTCTACTCTACTCTACTCTACTCTACTCTACTCTATTCTATTCTCTATTCCACTCTACATTCTCTTCTACTCTACTCTACTCTACTCTACTCTACTCTACTCTACTCTACTCTATTCTATTCTATTCTCTATTCCACTCTACATTCTCTTCTACTCTACTCTACTCTACTCTATTCTATTCTATTCTATTCTATTCTATTCTATTCTATTCTATTCTATTCTATTCTATTCTATTCTATTCTATTCGCGATCTTCTGACAAGCAAAATCAATGGGGGAAAAGCAGATTCAGTAAAGAACTGCGTTACTTATTTAACAACTGCTGCAATGCCCTTAACAAAAGGGGCAAGCAAGAAAGGTTGTGGAACTTACTTAACAAACGTCTCACCTAACAACAGAAACTTTGGGCAACAGGGGCTTCTGTGGTGCCACTGCTGCTCATTTAAGAACTGGAGTGATGCATGCGAAGGCTGCTGCTCTGAATCAGAGTCTGAAGGGGTTTCTCTTTTGAGTGGGATGGAGAGAGAGAGAGAGAGAGAGAGAGAGAGAGAGAGAGAGAGAGAGAGAGAGAGAGAGAGAGAGAGGGCAGTTAGTGTAACATGAGATAGGAGAACCCAAGCTAGTCAGCCAGTGAGGAGCTGAATGTTTGCATTCCCCAAAGGTTATCTCACAAAGGGGCCTGTCCAATGCCTGTTTGAAACTAGGGGGGGGGGAGATCCAAATAGGAAAAAGTTGTTGAGACTTTGGGAAAAAAGTGTGAGGAAGAGAAACTAAGATGATTATAGGCCTGGAGACTAATACATATGAAGAACAGTTTCAGGATTTGGGAATGGCCAGCCTGGAGAATAGAATAGAATAGAATAGAATAGAATAGAATAGAATAGAATAGAATAGAATAGAATAGAATAGAATAGAATAGAATAGAATAGAATAGAATAGAATAGAATAGAACAGAACAGAACAGAACAGAACGGGACGGGATGGGATGGGATGGGATGGGATGGGATGGGATGGGATGGGATGGGATGGAATACCAGAGTTGGAAGGGACCTTGGAGGTCTTCTAGTCCAACCCCCTGCTCAGGCAGGAAACCCTATACCATTTCAGACAAACGGCTGTCCAGTCTCTTCTTAAAAACTTCCAGTGTTGGAGCATTCACAATTTCTGGAGGCAAGTCGTTCCACTGGTTAATTGTTCTCACTGTCAGGGAATTCCTGCTTTGTTCTAGGTTGCTTCTCTCCTTGACCAGTTTCCATCCATTGCTTCTTGTCCTACCCTCGGTTGCTTTAGAGAATAGATTGACATCCCCTCTTCTTTGGGGCAGCCCCTGAGATATTGGAAGACGGCTATCATGTCTCCCCTCGTCCTTCTCTTCATTAAACCCAATTCCAGCAACCGTTCCTTACATGTTTTAGCCTCCACTCCCCTGATCATCTTTGTTGCTCTTCTCTGCACTCTTTCTAGTGTCTCAACATCTTTTTTTATTTATTTTTTCCCCATTGTGGTGACCAAAACTGGATGCAGTCTTCCGAGTGTGACCTTACCGAGGCATTTCTTAAATGGTATGAACACTTCACGTGATCTTGATCCTATCCCTCTGTTAAAGAAAGGAAAGAAAAACTTGTCTTTAATTTATTGAAGAGGTCCGAGATTGGTCTTCTGGGGAAAAAAAAATGCTTTTCGTGCGGGTTACCTGCTTAATGGCCCTGAGCTTGAACAGATCTGTAGCCTACTCAATGGGGCAGCCTGTCTTTTTTATTATTATTATTGAAAAGTTTTAAAATACATTTTTAAAAACATAAACTCCCTCCCTCCCCCTCCCCCCCCCACTTTCCCACCCTTCCCCTCCCACCCCCCCCCCCGACTTCCCAGAGCTGAATACAGGGTATAAACTTTAACCAACTTAAGATAAAATATGCTAACCAACTAAAAAAAGACACTTTAGATTCTATCGCACTTTAACTGGGTTTTAGTTTTAAATTTCGGGGACTTGATTTAATTAATTGGTTTAACTGATTTTAATTTTTGTACGTTATGCTTTTAATCTTCCCTGTGAACCGCCCTGAGTCCTACGGGAGTAGGGCGGTATATAAATTTAATAAAATAAAATAAATAAAATAAATAACTCCTCTTAACATAACTAAATAACTAAATAATAATAACTAAAATAATACATCATATAATACTAATACTTATTCATATGCTAAATGAAACCTTCTAGTCCCATATTTATTCTGAATATATTCGATCCATCTTCTCCATTCCACAATATATCTCTGTTGCGATTGATCTTTCAAGTGTGCTGAGATCTTTGCCATTTCCGCCAGCTTGGACACTTTCAAAGTCCACTCTTCTCTAGTCGGCAGTTCCTCCTTCTTCCAATATTGCGCTGCCAAGAGTCTTGCTGCCGTAATTAAGTTTAACATCAATTTAATATCTAGAACAGGACAATCTGTAATAATACCCAACAGAAATAACTGTGGGGCAGCCTGTCTTGAAATGTGCGGGTGATAACTTCTGCTGTCGCTTCTGCTTATTCTACTTATCAGAAACAACCGGCTAATTGTGAATCCCACATCTGTTTTATGTTTCCTCCAAAAGAAGAAGTGGTTCTAATCTAAATTAAGAAAATAGGTGCCCCCCCCCAAAAGGAAGATTGAGGAGACAGGTGAGGGCACTGAGTGGACAGCCTAAGCAGAAAGGGTGAAGCCAGGCCTTGGCTTAAAAAAAAAAGGAAAGAAAAAAACCTTCACACCCAAAGCGAAGGCTTCCTGCCAGATGTGAGTTTTTTGCTTCTTCTCCAGGATGGCTTGCTGATCCAGCAGTCCCACAGCTTCCTTTTGCTTTGCTGAAGCCGCTAAGATTGAGCCTCGCATCCGTTGGCGAGGACCAGCAGATAAACCCCAGGCCACGGTCTCGTGTGCCCACTTGGGTGGGAAAATGAAGCCCGGTAATTGATCCTTCGGTCGCCTTTTCGACGGTGCAGGACTGGGCAAATAATGCCTTCCCTTGGCCCTTGGCCCTCTCATAGACTTCCCCACGTATTTCCACGCAGCACGTACTCACCATGAAAACAGTGAAGTCTGTGGTCTTCCTGCCTCGTTTCTTGACAGATCAAGTTCATCGCAGAGTCTGATGAAGAGCAGGACCAGGGGTGACATGATATCAGGCATCCAATATTCGAGGGGCTGCCACAAAGAAGAGGGGGGGTTTCAACCTATTCTCCAAAGCACCTGAAGGCAGGACCAGAAGCAGCGGGTGGCAACGTATTGAGGAGAGGACCAACCTAGAACAAAGGGTAAATTTCCTGACCGTGAGGACAATTAACCAATGGAACGGCTTCCCTTTGTATGTTGTGGGAGGGTTTTTAAGAAGAGACTGGACAGCCATTTGTCTGAAGTGATGTAGGGTCTCCTGCTTGAGTGGGGGGATGGCTTAGAAGACCTTCAAGGTCCCTCCCACTTTGATATTCTGTATTTTATTCTGCATTTCAAGCGAAGCTCAAGACCCCAATTTTTTTTGTGCAGAATGAGGAGTGCTGGATTCCAGTTACAGGAGTGGCGATTCCAGTTACATTTTAGAGGGGTCTTTAGAGGTGGCTCAGTGGGTTAGGACGCTGAGCTTGTCGATCAGAAGGTCGGCAGTTTGGCGGGTCGAATCCCGAGTGCCGCGTAGCAGAGTGAGCGCCTGTTACTCGTCCCAGCTTCTGCCAACCTAGCAGTTCGAAAGCACGTAAAAAATGCAAGTAGAAAAATAGGGACCACTATGGTGGGAAGGTAACAGCGTTCGGTGCGCCTTTGGCATCCAGTCATGCCGGCCACATGACCATGGAGATGTCCTTGGACAAGCGCTGGCTCTTCGGCTTTGAAACGGAGATGAGCACCGGCCCCTAGAGTCGGAAATGACTAGCACGCATGTGCGGGGGAACCTTTACCTTTAGAGGTGGGGGTCTTTCTAACTCCGAAGTTTGACAAGGGAAGCAAACAGCGGACAGACGAATGTTCTGCCTTCCGTTGTGCATGTTCAAGAGAAGGCTGAACAAACATCTGTTTGGAATTGCTTTCTTTGGATTGCTGCAGGGAATTGGAATCTGCAACGCAACTCTTCCTTCCAACTCTACAACTCAACATTTTATGAAACTTCCTTGCTGTATTCTTTGCTGTGGCTGGGAATGCCGGCCAACATGGCATATTCCTCCCAGCCAGTCTAGGAAAAAAAACAAACTCTTATTTCCATACCACCGTGAGGTCTCCTGCTGCTGATCGTGCTTGATGGGGGAAGATTCTTGTCTGTGTTCTCTGCATTTAATATTGTTTTGCATAATTTATTCTACTTTGTTTAGAGTTCATATGGGACTCGGCTAGGGGAGGAACTAGACAGACCACAGAAGCCTTAGGTCTCTGTTGGTTAATATGTTTGACTGTAACATTATTCATGCCCATTCATATGTACTTTAACATGTCAGCAGCTAGGAAACCAACATGTGGATTTTCAGGAAATTAATGCTGCGTGCAATACTTCCTTCTTCTGTCGGTATAGAATTACGATGCAGATGTAGCTCTAAACTCTGCCGTTGGCTGAGAAACAACCTCATAGCAATTTTCTGCTGTGAGAAAGCACTGCTAATTTCCCTTGTCAACCAAAGAGGTCCCGAAGAGAAAGATGACCAGACAGATCTTTGAGGAAAGGGTGGAAGAGGAAATGAGAAAGTAAGAGAAGAAGACTAGATTAGAGCGGGGCTTTTCAACCTTTTCACCCATTGTACCACTTTCAGGATATGGCAACATCCGAGTACCACCAGTCGCCTAGCAAGGTGTCAAAAACTTGATGACCAAAAAAAAAAAAAAGAAAAAAAGAAAAAGAAAAAAGTGATGAACTACAGGTAGTCCTCGACTTACAACAGTTCACTTAGTAACTGTTCGAAGTTACAATGGCACTGAAAAAAGTGCCCCCCCAAGCCACAGCCAAACAAGACACCTACCTGCCCACCTGGCAGTGCTCTTCCTCCTGTCCGAGGTTTTCATTGTTGTGAGCATTTCTGTTGAGGATTGGCAGCTGGGGTGGGGTGGGGTGTGTTTGGTTTTTATTCCCCCCCATCTGCTGGGTGGTTGCAGCAGGTTTTGGTCACTTCACATGACCCTGGGACACTCTGACCGTCGTAAATATGAATCAGTTGCCAAGCATCTGAATGTAAATCACAAGACCCTGGAGATGCTGCAACATTCCAGCTGATCGGCGCTTCTTCCTGGCACTTCCGCTGAGCCCTGACAGCCCCAAAGAAGCGCTGATCCTGGCACTTCCGCTGAGCCCTGACAGCCCTGCAGCACCAGCCATCTCTCACTCAGGCTTGTGCGGTGCTGCCACCAGTTCAGCTCATTCCCCCTCCTCTGCTACCACTTTTCTAGGATGGTCGGGTACCACCTGTCAGGTGCCAATGTACCACAGGTGGTACCCGTACCACTGGTTGAAAAGCCCTGGATTAGAGAATGGGTCGAGCTCTTCGAAGCAGAGAATGGAAGGAATGCAACAGAATAACAGAGTTGGAAGGGACCTTGGTGATCTTCTAGTCCAACCCCTTGCACAAGCAGTAGACCCTGTACCATTCTGGACAATCTCTTCTTAAAAGCCTCCAGTGATGGCGCATCCACAACTTCTTAAGGAAAACCGTTCCACTCACTGTTTTGTCAGGAAATTTCTCCTTCGTTCTAGGTTGGTTCCCTCCTTGATTAGTTCCCATCCATTTCTTCTTCAGGTGCTTTGGGGAATGGGTGAACCCCCGTCTTCTTTGTGGTGGAAATATCAGAGGGCAGAAAGCATGAAAAGCTACAGGTTTAAGGAAGACTGAAGTTCACGTTGTGGTTTGAAAGAGAAAGCCAACTCCTGGGTTGCAGGGCTTCAATTCAACAAGAAATTGACCCAGCAAAAACTTCAAGATGGAAGCTAGTTGTATGGCTGCCTGGACTTCAAACCATTAATTGCGTAGAATGTTCTTTAGATGATGTTCGGAGAGGATATATTTTTTTTCCTTTGAATGAGCTTCCGACATGATAGTTAAGAAGCTGTTCTCAAGGCTGAATTGCTATATATTTAAAGACAGGATAAACGCTGCACTTTCTCCCTTGAACCTTCTCTGACCTCTTTAGGGTGGCCTGCCAAACTCGGCTGGAAAGCAAAGAGGGGCCAGGATTGTTGTTGCTCCAGGCCAGACTGAGACAAAAATGGGAGGGGAGAAACTCAGCTTTTCCCATGATATGTTGAAATATTCCCTTTACCCTGGCTCCATCTGTAACCTGGGGGAACAGAATCGTGTGTGGAAAAAAGCCACTCTAACCAAAACTTTTGATCTTCAGTTCCAGAGGGTGGAATTCATATGACTTTTTTGGTCCATTGTTTATAGGCTTAGGTATGTGGAAAGCTTGCTGGATCCTTAACGAAAGTTGTAAATCTTCGAATCAGCCATGTGGGCAGAATGAATTTTCCTAGCAGGCCATTTGCCATGAGAACTGGGCAACGGATGCAGTTCTTGGAGACTTAAATCATTTTAGGATTTATTCCTAGAGAACCCATAACTGTGAAAATGAGGATTCCTATATCCGTGCTGCAAAAAAAATCAGTTGACCAGTAGATGGTGGAATTTATTCCCACCATCACCACCGTATCTCTTTGCTGACATCTAGTGGTTGTGTGTGGTTTAGCAACCCTGATCTAATTATCCTACTTAAGTCAGGGATGCTGTTAATACACTGTGTCTCAACTGTATATTATTAGGATGATCAGACTTGTCCTCAACCTGGGGAGTTCTCTAGATGTGTGGGCTTCAGCTTCCCCAGTAATGGTCAACAAGGACCACACATATTACTGCTAAGTTTGTAAGCCGCCCTGAGTCTTCGGAGAAGGGCGGGATATAAATGGAATTAAAATAAAAATAAAAAAATAAAAAAAATATTGGGAATTCTGGAGTTGAAGTCCTCACATCTGGTGGCCACCCAGTTGTGGAATGCTCCACTAGAGAAAACAATGGGAGCAATCCTAGACTCATAGGATTGGAGATCTTCTAGTCCAACTCACTGCTCAAGGCAGGAATCCTCATACCATCTTGGACAAATGGTTGTTGAATCTTTTCTTAAATTTCCAGCCATGGAGCACCCAGGATTCTGGGAAGCAAGCTATTTCATTGCTTAATAGCTGTGTGTTCTGTACCAGCCTGCTACCAGCCCTGCAGAAAAGGCAGGGACAACCCCTTTTACAAGAAGGCAAGAGGCTGTAATTAAGCCTGCCAAATTTATGAATACAAAAACAAACAGAACAAGACACGAACCACGAAACAGGAGCTTTTCAAGTGGTTGCCTTCAGCAAACCAGCCCTCCCACGCATTCCCCCTTAAATACAGTTCAGGGCGTGGCTTCTCTCTGCCTCCTTCCGAGGTGCCCCATTGCCTTCCTCTGTTTACTCCTGATTGACTGCCTCCTGCGTTGGGCGTCCTTGAACAGGGCCAGCTGTGGGTCATCTTCATCCACGCTGTCAGGCTCACACAGCTGGGTCTGCATCGTGACCAGGTGGGAGGGGCCTGGCTGAGGGCTCTGCAGAGCCTCAAGGCCATCATCAGCAAGCTCTTCAACACCCCCCTCCTCCTCCTCTGAGTCGTCCAACCCAACTGCCGAACCCACAGGCTGACCCTGAATCACAACACTGTGAACATGGGAAGCTTTGCCTCCATCGTTGTGTCTTCAGTTTCTTTAATCCAATTTCTGCTGGGCATCATGTTTCAATTGCCACACTGTTCAATCTACTTAGCTAGAAAAGTGTGACAGGCACCTCACTGTCCCTATTCTATTAGCCATCAGTTATTGGGTGTCTCTCCTGGAGTCATCAAGAGAGCAGTGGTGGGATTCAGCTGGTTCGCACCAGTTCAACAAAAACCGGTAGCTAATTTTTTGTTGAGTTTGGCGAACTGGCTGAAGCCCTAGCCCTTTTTTGCAAGGCCCAGAACAGCCCTCTGGAAGTGCATGGACACCATTTCCAGAAGTCCGTTCTGGGCCTCAGAGGCCTGGAGGAGACCTCCCAGGCCTAGAATGGACCATCGGAAGTGCATGGATGCCACTTCCAAAAGTCCCTTCTGGACCTCGGAGGCCCAGAGGAGGCCTCTCAGGCCCAGAACGGTGCACCGGAAGTGCGTGGACGCCGCTTCCAGAAGTCTCCATTCTGGGCCTCCGAGGCCCAGGCCCAGAAGGGACTTCTGGAAGTGGCATCCACACAGAGAACCAGTTGTTTGTGTGTTTGTATCCCACCACTCACTGCAAGGGGGCCTTCTTTCTCTTGAACCAGGTTAAGTTCACTCAGCTATAATTGTGATCCCATATATCTAACTAGAGACGATGGGGTGGCTCAGCATTCAAGGCGCTGGGCTTGTCAGCTGGAAAGCTAGCAGCCTGGGCTCAAGACTTGACCTATCCACGACGGGGTGAGCTCCCGTCCTTGCCGCAGCTCCTGACAAACTAGCAGTTCGAAAGCATGCAAACGTGAGTAGATAAATAGGTACCACTGCAATGGGAAGGCAACAGGGCTCCATGATATCGTGCTGGCCACATGACCAGGGAAATGTCTTCTGAGAGCGCCGGTGCAAAGGCCTTGACATGGAGATGAGCAGCGCCCCCATAAATGTGGCAACAATTACTGGAGCAACATCTGGAAGGACTCCTTTTAAAGCTAACTGAACGAACCAGGAACATATCTACGTACTTAAATTACAGAGTTTTCTGGTCCTTTTTGAATTGCACCCCAGGGGGAGTGAGTGCCGGATAGCTTACGAGCACTGAAATTTTCATTTGTTTATTTGACTTCCCTCCACACAGCTGTTTCTCGAGCGGTAAAAATAGGTGGCGACTAAATTTGCTTTGGCACCTGCTGCTTCGCAAGAGGGAGGCGACAAGTAAGGCAGGGAAGGGGCTGCTGCTTGCAGCAAGGCTTAATAGGAATAATTATTATTAACGGCCACAGACCAGATGCAGAAGATTTTTGATATGCGTTCGACAGAAGAGTTTTGAAAATGCTGGGCGGAGGGAGTAAGGACATTTCCCCGGCACAAAGCGGCCGCGTATTCTCGAGTCGAGAAGGAACAATTCTGGCATGAAATGTGACGCTCCTATTTACAGGCGGTCCTCAACTTGCGACCACAGTGGAGCCCCCGGTTTTCTGCTGCTAAGTGAGACATTTGCTAAACTGAGTTTTGCCCCATTTCCCAACTTTTCCAGTTGCCAAGCATCCAAATGTTGATTCACGTGACTCTGGGGATACTGCAATGGTTGTACGTGTGAAAACATGGTCATAAGCCACCCTTTTTCAGAGCCGTTGTAACTTTGAACGGTCGCTAAATGAGCTGTTGTAAGTCGAGGATGGCCTGTAGTTATTTATTTATTAAATTTATATGCCCCTTATCTCGCTGTCCATCCTTCTCCTGCCTCGGTTGTTTCTCTGGCGAGGCAAGGCAAGCCTTCCAAGAGGTGACCCAATAGTAACAGATTTTTGCACGTCTTAAAAGTTATGAAACATGTTGTATGGGGAAAAACAACTTGATTCAATACAGCCAAAGATGACTTAAGTTGATTTCCTAGGTCAGGGGTCTTCAAACGTGGCAACTTTAAGACTTGTGGACTTCAACTCCCCGAATTCCTCAGCCTGAGGAATTCTGGGAATTGAAGTCCACAAGTCTTAAAGTTGCCACGTTTGAAGACCCCTGTCCTAGGTGGATTAAATGCTGAAAGCCTCAGGTCGCATAGAATAGAATAGAATAGAATAGAATAGAATAGAATAGAATAGAATAGAATAGAATAGAATAGAATAGAATAGAATAGAATAGAATAGAATAGAATAGAATAGAATAGAATAGAATAGAACAGAACAGAATAATGATAGAGTAGAGTAGAGTAGAGTAGAGTAGAGTAGAGTAGAGTAGAGTAGAATAGAATAGAATAGAATAGAATAGAATAGAATAGAATAGAATAGAATAGAATGGAATGGAATGGAATGGAATGGAATGGAATGGAATGGAATGGAATGGAATGGAATGGAATAAGAATGGAATAGAATAGAATAGAATAGAATAGAATAGAATAGAATAGAATAGAATAGAATAGAATAGAATAGAATAGAATAGAACAGAACAGAACAGAACAGAACAGAATATGGAATGGAATGGAATGGAATGGAATGGAATGGAATGGAATAAGAATGGAATAGAATAGAATAGAATAGAATAGAATAGAATAGAATAGAATAGAATAGAACAGAACAGAACAGAACAGAACAGAACAGAACAGAATAGAATAGAATAGAATAATGATAGAGTAGAGTAGAGTAGAGTAGAGTAGAGTAGAATAGAGTAGAGTAGAATAGAATAGAATAGAATAGAATAGAATAGAATAGAATAGAATAGAATAGAATAGAATAGAATAGAATACGGAATAGAATAGAATAGAATAGAATAGAATAGAATAGAATAGAATAGAATAGAATAGAATAGAATAGAATAGAATAGAACAGAATAATGATAGAATAGAATAGAGTAGAGTAGAGTAGAATAGAATAGAATAGAATAGAATAGAATAGAATAGAATAGAATAGAATAGAATAGAATAGAATAGAACAGAACAGAACAGAATAGAATAACAGAGCAGGAAGGGACCTTGTAGGTCATCTAGTCCAATCCTTTGTCCAAGCAGGAGACCCTACACCATTTCTGAAAGATGGCAGTCCAGTCTCTTCTTGAAAGCTTCCAGGGATGAAGCTCCCACAACTTCTGAAGGCAACGTCTGTTCCATGGGTTGATTGTTCTCACTGTAAGGAAATTTCTCCTTATTTTTAGGTTGAATCTCTCTTTGATTCGTTCCCATCCATTGTTCCTTGTCTGGCCTTCAGGTGCTTTGGAAAATAGGTTGACCCCCTTTTCTCTGTGTAAAGGTAAAGGTAAAGGTTCCCCCGCACGTGCGTGCTAGTCGTTTCCGACTCTAGGGGCCGGTGCTCATCTCCGTTTCAAAGCCGAAGAGCCAGCGCTTGTCTGAGGATGTCTCCGTGGTCATGTGGCCGGCATGACTGGGCGCCAGAGGCGCACCGAACGCTGTTACCTTCCCACCGGAGTGGTCCCTATTTTTCTACTTGCATTTTTTATGTGCTTTCGAACTGCTAGGTTGGCAGAAGCTGGGACAAGTAACAGGCGCTCACTCTGCTACGTGGCACTCGGGATTCGACCCGCCAAACTGCCGACCTTCTGATCGACAAGCTCAGTGTCCTAACCCACTGAGCCACTACGTCCCTTTTCTCTGTGACAGCCCCTCAATTATTGGAAGACTGCTATCAGGTCCCCCCTTATCCTTCTCTTCATTGAACTAGACATCCCCAATTCCAGCAACCGTTCTTCGTATGTTTTAGCCTCCAGTCCCCTAATCATCTTTGTTGCTCTTCTCTGCCCTCTTTCTAGATTCTCAACATCTTTTTTATAGTATGGTGACCAAAACTGGTTCTGATATTCTAGGTGTGGTCTTACAAATGCTTTATGGATTGGTATTACTACCTCACGTGATCTTGACTGGATCCCTCTGTTAACACAATTTAGGGTTGCAATAGCTTTTTTGGCGGCGGCTGCACACTGTTGGCTCATATTTAGTTGATTGTCCGCTAAGACTCCAAGATCCCTCTCACAGTTGCTGCTGTTAAGCCTGGTTTCACCCAATCTATATGTGTCCTTTTGTTGTTGTTTTCTTGCCTAATGGTGTGACTTTACTTTTCTCTACACTGAATTTCATTTCATCTATTTATTTTATTTATTTTTTTGTGAGATAGGGCCCAGTGTTCAATCTGTCAAGATGCATCTGTATCGGGAGCCTATCTAGGATGTTGGCTATTCCTGCCAGCTTAGTATCATCTGCAAATTTGATATAATAGACTGTGGGGAAAATCTTGTATCAAAGAAAAGTCTGCAGCGAATGTAGACAGAGTGACCAGCTTAGGATTCAATGGCTGCTTCGTGGTTGCAGACCTCTTTGTTGGGCTAATTTAAATTAGCCAAAGCAGTAACAAAAAATTCATTTTTTCCCCCTATTGCTTCTTCACTCCTTCACCCATCTTCTTTTTTCTACTTGGAGACTGTCACAACTCCCCCAGATTCAAAAGCGGGCCAAGTTCAGAGATTAGATTGCTTTTAGAGTTTGTAAGGTACTTTGCAGGATGTATATTTTAATTGCATTCCCTGGATAGTTCGGCGTGATGGAATGTAATCCCGGAATCTCTATGGTCAGTTGCAGAGTAATGTTTGAAGCAGTGAGAAAAAATAAATCTATGCCCAGCAAGACCAAAAAAAAAGGGAAGAATAAGAACTACGTCTGCTGGCGAAGCCGTTAATGTTATAAAAATAGACTTGTAATGATGTATGTGGATCCCGCCTGGAAGCGTGGTTTATTTAGCGACCGTTTGAAGGTACCCCAGCACTGAAAAAAGTGACTTCTGATTTCCACATTTACGGCCATTGCAGCATCCTCGCCGTGGTCAGGTGATCAAAATTCGGCCGTTTGGGAACCGACTCCCATTTATGACGCCTGCAGCGTCCGAGGTTCACGCGATCCTCCTTTACGACTTTTGGGCCAGCAAAAGTCAATGGGGAAGCCAGGAAAGGTTGCAAAGTGGGGCAAGGCTGACTTAACGAATGTCTCACTTAGCAACAATCAATTTTGGACTCCGTTGTGGCTCCGAGTCAAGCAGAGCGAGGAACACATTGCCCCTTTTCAGCTAGCTTTAAACAACGATGTGGTTGATGGGCGGCTTTGTAGTGCATTAACAGCTTTGCTTTCTTTCTGGTTGTAAGGCTTTCTAAAGTGTACGTTGCCTTGAACGTGTGAAGGAGAAACACCTTTGAGACATTCTGCTTGTATGTTATTACCTATAAAGCCCTACATGGCCTGGGTCCGGGATATCTGAGGGAACACCTGCTGCCGGCATCAAACGCCCTTCGCCCAGTGCGCTCCCACAGGGAGGGTCTGCTCGGGGTCCCACCGGTAAGAGATTGCCGGCGGGTGACACCCAGGGATAGGGCCTTCTCAGTGGGGGCGCCTGCCCTCTGGAACCAGCTGCCGGTGGAGCTGAGGACTGCCCCCGACCTCCGATCATTCCGCCGGGGCCTGAAGACCTGGCTCTTCGAGCTCTCTGGCCCAGGCTGAGGAGAAAATTTTTAACTGGGGTTTTTAAGAGTACAGGGTTGATTTAATATTTTTTAACTTGGTTTTTAACTTTTGTATGTTTGATTTTTAATTCCCTGTAAACCGCCCTGAGTCCTCAGGGAAAGGGCGGTATATAAATGCAATAAAATAAATAAATAAATAAATAAATGTTGAGTAAAACAGTAGAGGACATCTAGGTCAAAAAGTGATGGCCTTCTTCCTTGGCTGCCTCTATTCTCCTCCCATAGAAAAGAGAATAACAGATTTGAAAGGGACCTTGGAGGTCATCTAGTCCAACCCCCTGCTCAGGCAGGAAACCCTATACCATTTCAGGCAAATGGCTGTCCAGTCTCTTCTTAAAAACCTCCAGTGTTGGAGCATTCACCGCTTCTGGAGGCAGGTTGTTCCACTGGTTAATTGTTCTAACTGTCAGGAAGTTTCTCCTTAGTTCCAGGTTGCTTCTCTCCTTGATAAGTTTCCATCTGTTACTTCTTGTCCTGCCTTCAGGCGCTTTGGAGAATAGCTTGGCTCCCTCTTCTTTGGGGCAGCCCCTCAAGTACTGATAGATTGCTAATTGTATCACCCCTAGTCCTTCTCTTTGTTAGACTAATTACGGTATATCTAATTCTCTTAATCATTCATCATGTGGTTTAGCCTCTAGTCAGGCAGGTTGTTCCACTGATTGATTGTTCTAACTGTCAGGAAATTTCTCCTATACCATTTCAGACAAGTGGTGGTCCAGTTTCTTCTTGAAGGCCTCCAGCAACAAGGCACCAACAAGTTGACTGTTCTTATTATCAGGAAGTTTCTCCTAGGTTGCTTCTCTCCTTGATAAGTTTCCATCTGTTACTTCTTCTCCTGCCCTCAAGTGCTTCGGAGAATAGCTTGACCCCCTGTTCTCTGTGACAACCCCTCAAGTACTGATAGATTGCTAATTGTATCAACCCTAGTCCTTCTCTTTGTTGGACTAATTATATCTAATTCTCTTAATCATTCATCATATGGTTTAGCCTCCAGTCAGGCAGGTTGTTCCACTGATTGATTGTTGTAACTGTCAGGAAATTTCTCCTTCATTCTAGGTTGCTTCTCTCCTTGATTAGTTTCCATCCGTTGCTTCTTGTCTTGCTTTGGAGAATAGCTTGACTCCCTCTTCTTTGGGGCAACCCCTGAGATATTGGAAGACTGCTATCATGTCTCCCCTGGGTCTTCTCTTCATTCAACTAGCCATACCCAATTCCAGCAGCCGTTCCTTATATGTTTTAGCCTCCAGTCCCCTGATCATCTTTGTTGCTCTTCTCTGCACTCTTTCTAGAGTCTCAACATCTTTTTTACATCGTGGTGACCAAAACTGGATGCAGGATTCCAAGTGTGGCCTTACCAAGGCATTGTAAAACGGTAGTGACACTTCACGTGATCAAGATCCCATCCCCATTCTCCACCAGGCCACAGGATTGCAGCCTTTGAAGTCTTTTGAAGTTTGTTCCTTGCCAGATTGTCTTGCTTCTCATCAGAAGGAAAAATTGCTAATCTAGAGTGGCTTTAACTGTCATTTTGGCAGAAGAACTAGATGTCAGCTGATGTTTATCGGTGCCTTTTAAGGAAGGCATTTGCCATCAAGCTGTCACAAGACTATAACAGCTGTAATGTCCTCGCATCTTCGATTGCTTTGTTTCCAAGATAACCATTTCCTATCCGTTAGTGGGCCATCTTTGTATCTTGTAACAAAACCTCCACTTTCTCCTTCTTGTTCAACTGGAATCAGCACATGCAGGTTAACCAGTGTTTAGAAAATGCTTCCTCTGTGTAGATCTTTGTTTCTTTTTACACTGGCTTGATTGTGTTCAAAAATAGTTGCGGGCAAGTGTATCAGCCTACACTGGAATCCATTCGTTGTTTCTGATGCCGAGGTCAAACGTTGTCTCCTGACTTACCAGCTTCTTCGGTAGACCAAAACATTTTGGGCTTACTTTACAGATTGGGACATGATTCATTTGGGATTAGTGTCCCAGAAAGAGGTGTCCACAATGGGGGAAAAAAAAGAGTAGGGTACTTGATAGATATTTCTTTCTCTGAGTATCTAATGACAGAGCATTGTTCATCTAGAATAGAACAGAACAGAACAGTATAGAATAGAGGATTGAAGAATAGAATAGAATAGAATAGAATAGAATAGAATAGAATAGAATAGAATAGAATAGAATAGAATAGAATAGAATAGAATAGAATAGAATAGAATAGAGGATTGAAGAATAGAATAGAATAGAATAGAATAGAATAGAATAGAATAGAATAGAATAGAATAGAATAGAATAGAATAGAATAGAGGATTGAAGAATAGAATAGAATAGAATAGAACAGAACAGAACAGAACAGAACAGAACAGAACAACAGAATAGAATAGAATAGAATGGAATAGAATAGAATAGAATAACGGAGTTGGAAGGGACCTTGGAGGTCATCTAGTCCAATCCCCTGCTTAGGCAAGAAACCCTATATCATTTCAGAAAAAATGGTTGTCCAGTCTCTTCTTAAAAACTTCCAGTGTTGGAAAATTCACAACTTTTGGAGGCAGATTGTTCCACTGATTAACTGTGAGGAAATTCCTCCTTAGTTCCAGGTTGCTTCTCTCCTTTTTTTTTTTTTTTTTTTTTTTATTGAAAAGTTTTACAATACAATTTTCCATTTTCCAGGTTGCTTCTCTCCTTGACTAGTTTCCATCCGTTGCCTCTTTGTCCTGCTCTCAGGTGCTTTGGAGAATAGCTTGACTCCCTCTTCTTTGGGGCAGCCCCTGAGATACTGGAAGACTGCTATCACGTCACTCCCCCCCCCCCAAGCTCTCCTTTTCATTAAACTAGACCACAGGTCTGCAACCCGTGGCTCCGGAGCCGCATGTGGCTCTTTCAGCCGTCTCCTGCGGCTCCCAGTCCTCTGCCATGTGCAGTCCAAAAAAAAAAGTGGAACTAAAAAAGTTCAACCAATCAATTCAAATATGCAGGGTAGGTGCATATCTCGCCTTGGCTCCACTATTCAGTCAAACCCTGTTCTGCGCATGCGTGCATGTATGCACATGTGCACACATTTTTTGCGGCTCCCAGTTTTTCCTTTTGTGAGGGAACCGGTTCCGAGTGGCTCTTTCACTGTTTCAGGTTGCTGACCCCTGAACTAGACATACCCAATTTCAGCCACTGTTGTAGAAATTCAATACTTTTTTCATGTGAGGGTACCGTAAAAGGAGACCTATTGTGGTTATAATAAATGGTTCATGAAGTCTTCAAAGAGTGCAGAGAAAGAGCAACCAAGATGATTAGGGGATTGAAGGCTAAACCATTCAATGGGCATTGGAGGGAACTGGGAATGTCTAGTATAATGAAGGGCTATCACAGAGAAGAAGGGGCCAACCCCTTCTCCAAAGCATCTGAGGGCAGGACAAGAGATAACAATAACAATAATAATAATAATAATAATAATAATAATAATAATAATAATAATAATAATAATAATAATAATAATATAAAGTTGGAAGGTACCTTGGAGGTCATCTAGTCCAACCCCCTGCTCAGGCAGGAAACCCTATACCATTTCAGGCAAATGGCTGTCCAGTCTCTTCTTAAAAACCTCCAGTGTAACAGATGGAAACGTATTAAAGAGAGATCCAAGCTAGAACTAAAGAATTTCCCGTCAGTGAGAACAATTGATCAACGGAGTAGCTTGACGCCCCCCCCCAC